>NC_063196.1:18729503-18942003 GCF_017589495.1 Alosa alosa
CTTTACGGGTCTTTACGGGTCCTGGGTACAACGTGTGGCACGTTTGGGATTGCACAAGAACATTGTTGTTGAACCTACGTACATAATGCTGTGTAAGCTAATGGGTGAATGTGAGGCATTAGTCTGTACTCAGAAGAGCAGAAAAGCACTATGTAATGCCTCGATGCGTCATGAATACATGATTCATCCACACACTCATCCAGTGTTGTGAACATGCTCATTTTTTCGTGAACGTTGAACTGAACGCAACACATTTTTTAATAAAGAACTTGAACGTGAATTAGTTCACATTATGTGTCATGAACGGCAGACGTCACTGTAAATGAACGTTGGAATTTGTTTTCCATTGAAAACTGAGTGACATCTGTTTTTCTCTTGAAACGCTAACGAGAGAAACTTCCTCCCTCCTGTATTCTCGGTGGTGCCGCTTTAAATCATGTATCACCAGACAGAAATGTTTTTTTGGCATTGTGTGCGCAATGCATTGCTGGCAACGAGGTCCGGGCTGAGAATAGTTGAATAGCATACTGGCTTCCGCAACGCTACTTCGTGATGAATTGCAGCAGAGCCGGGTAGGCAGCAACAACGCCAGCGTAGCGAAACGGCGAGCACGGAGGGCTGAGGAGGCGAGAGAGAGAGAGACAGACCAATGACGAGAGTGAGAGAAAGCTGCAATTTAAAAAAAATGGCTAGTGGAAGTGATTGCACGGAGACTGGTCTACCTTTGTCTGTACTGCTGCAAGTTTCATCACCTGGTAAGAAACCCACAATTGCAGTGTCATGAGCAAATGTCTACAATGAGCAGCTTCAAAGAGCGATAGTGATTTCTAGCTCAGAGTGTGAAAAAAGTATTTATTTGAATATCTCCGCGAAAAAAGTAAAATGAACTGAACTTTGAACTAGTTCAGAATTAAAATTGTGAACTTTGAACGTGAACTGTTCACTTTGAGCATGTATGAACTGAATTTGAACTAGTTCAGAAAAGCTGTGAACTGGCACAACACTGCACTCATCAACTGGTGGCAGAGGCTGCCATGCAAGGTGCCATCCTGCAGTTCGGGAGCAGGATGGCAGCGGGAGCGAACTGAATATATGTGTCAACGCTGTCTTGTCAGGTTTGCTGGCCAGGACTAAATGAAAGTGTGAAATTCTAAATTCTAAATCATTGAATACCATTTAATTTCATATTCATATTTTATTTTCTTGGCTGATGCAACTTTTGGCACAACCATTTCAATGCTGCTAATTTTCCAATAGACAATCCCATTACACAGGCCTGCTACTTGCAAGATGAACTTTTCATTTTTACTCAATCCAAGAAAAACGCAATGTCAGAAGTACTCCAAAGAGCACAGAAGATCTTCTGATCCAATGGCTCCGGCAGAGCATTGTGTGTGTGTGTGTGCGTCGCGTCATATGCATCGCGCGCGTCGTGCGTGTGGTGTGTGTGTGTGTGTGTGTGTGTGTGTGTGTGTGTGTGTGTGTGTGTGTGTGAGTGAGAGAGAAAGAGCTGCGGGAAAGACTATTAAAATTCACATACACACACCAGTAAGCCATGAACATAGACTGTATATAAAAGGCCATGAATCAAGGGAAGCTGCAGGGCCAACACTGAGCCACAAGTATATGATAGATCATTGTAATGTAAACACACTACAGCAGGTCATAAGTTACAGTAGATCCTGGAGGTGTGTGTCTCCATGTAATACATCACAGACCTACGCCTGCTTGGAAGCTTCAGTACTGATGCTGCAAGGTGCACAGACACTGCAAGCTATACTGACACGGTAATCTGTACTGACAGGTGCCAGGTGTACTGACAGCGCAAGGTCATGGCTGAAACTCAAAGGATTGTGTATAAGTAAGTATAAGTATATATACTCTTTTGATCCCAATCCGTGAATTAGTGAAACACACTCAGCACACAGTGAACACACAGTGAGGTGAAGCACACACTAATCCCGACGCAGTGAGCTGCCTGCTACAGCGGCGCTCGGGGAGCAATAACGGGTTAGGTGCCTTGCTCAAGGGCACTTCAGCCGTTTCTACTGGTCAGGGTTCAAACACCCAAACTAGGAGTCCACACCCAAACTAAATCCATTTACCATGTTCTCCATCCTCCCCTCCCACTCTGTGTGCCTACTGCCTACCCACTTATAATGGGGTGTGCTGTCCTACATCCTGGGCACAATGAGAGCTTTTCACGTTTTTGTAAGCAGGGTGCATAAAGGGAGCGCCATTCATCTGTGCACTGTGGCCACAATGAGGAGGATGACAAAAGCAGCGCCACTGTGTTTTTCTATTTCCCCGCTACCGTACAGACATGAAGATGTGTGCTGCAACAATCAAACTGTGTGTGTGTATGTGTGTATGTGTGTGTGTGTGTGTGTGTGTGTGTGTGTGTGTGTGTGTGTGAGAGAGAGAGAGAAAGAGAGAGAGAGAGAGCTGCGGGAAAGACTCACATACACACACCACACACACATACACAACACAGAAATGGGGAGAGAGACACACAGAGAGATGGAGACTTGGCACAAATTCTGAGTCTTATTACAATGTGAGCTCAAAATGAGATTTCACCAGAGAGAGAGACAACGAGAGAGAGATAGAGAGAAAGAGAGAGAGAAAGAAAGAAAGAAAGAAAGAAAGGCATTTCTCAGCACAGGTCCTAACCTTGTACAGTATATTAGATACATTAGATATATTCTCTCAGCTTAGATCCAATGATCTGATGCACAGACTGACCTTTTCCTTATGTCTGGCATAAGCTCTCTTTTTCTCCTTATCTCTATTTACTCTCTGCACCATTCTGCATGTAAGTTTCTGACTCATCGCTGTGGTCTGTTATAAGAGAACATCAGCTGGGTTACAAGTCAAGAATCCTCCTACATACAAGAATGAAGCCTTAATATAGCACATAGGGTAAGACGTTACACTTGAGAGCACTGAGAGTAGCCAGTTGGTATAGAAAATGAATTATGTGGTATGCTCTTGTGACTGTTGGAACAGTTAATATCGGTTTAGAACTAGAAAATGAATTGTGCATATTTGATCTATTTCAAATTCATCTTTCTCTCATAAATGAGTTAAGATATGTTTTAGTTGAATTGTTGGTGGATTTGCGAGTCCTAAACAGGTGTGTGTGTGTGTTGTTCAAGTGTGTGGTTTCATATTTACCCAATTCTGGATGGAATGATGCATGTACTGTATGTCACATCCTGATGCGTAATTTTATAAAGGGTTGATTGTTGATTGGCCACTGCGGGGAATCCCCCACCGATATCACAATTCAAAACATTTCCTGTGTATGTCTGTAAACTATTTTTTCACTATTGCCCTTTTATGTTTTTATTTGTTATTACTGTTTGCTTTTGTTTATGTAAAGCACATTGAATGACCTCTGTGTATGAAATGTGCTATATAAATAAACTTGACTTGACTTGAATGTTCAGCAGCTTCTTCAGTTATGGTGCTCAGTCTCCTACCCCCATGAGCAGTGTCGGGCAGCTCATGAGAAAGACAGAATTTCTCTTCATTAGAAGGAATCTCTTGGGCTTTCACGCGAGAGAGCAACCCTTCACGTCATTTTCATTCTAAACACACATTTCCACTGCCGCGCGATCCTCCATGCGGCACTTAATCTGAATCTGAAAACCACAGCCTTCGGGGAGGTAAGGGTCTGTTGTACCCACAAAGGAGCAATGTGGCGGGAAACCCTCAAAGCAATTACGCAGCGCCGCTACACATGATCAAATTAATCCTCTGACCTTTGCCCTTTTGATGACAGATCACGTTTAATCATGATGTGAGCTCCTGTACGGTTGGATATAGGGAGCCTGCAGCCTCTGTGGTTTAGGGCCGCAGACCGCTCACTAGCCCGCCTAGCTGACTGGCTGGCTCTGAGACTGAAGTGCCCACACACACTTCCTCCATGGTCCACTTGGCTCCAGTCAACAGCACACATGGCGCTGCTAGTTTCTGATTTGCATGCACACGGCGAGAGCACTTGCTGTTCATTGAGTACCTCATTTCAAGAACTGCTGGACGTCAACCTCTGCCTTTACATAACACAGAGCTGGTTAAAGGGGCTCTGCAAGACAGGCTGACAGCCTATGGTGTCAGGTCAAACATGGGGAGGAGGAGTGAGCAAACGAAAAAGAATGTTTATTTTTTGCTGAGCACCTCTTAATTAACGCCAGTCAGCGATTTAGTCAGTGCTGGCACGAATGCCACCGGGGAAGGCTAACAGAATTGGTGATAGGACATAACAAGGCACACAAGAAAATGTCTACTCCTCTACCACTCCATCTCACGTCGCCTCTCCTATCTCACTTTCTCTATCCACTCCTCTACCACTCCATCTCACGTCGCCTCTCCTATCTCACTTTCTCTATCCACTCCTCTACCACTCCATCTCACGTCGCCTCTCCTATCTCACTTTCTCTATCCACTCCTCTACCACTCCATCTCACGTCGCCTCTCCTATCTCACTTTCTCTATCCACTCCTCTACCACTCCATCTCACGTCGCCTCTCCTATCTCACTTTCTCTATCCACTCCTCTACCACTCCATCTCACGTCGCCTCTCCTATCTCACTTTCTCTATCCACTCCTCTACCACTCCATCTCACGTCGCCTCTCCTATCTCACTTTCTCTATCCACTCCTCTACCACTCCATCTCACGTCGCCTCTCCTATCTCACTTTCTCTATCCACTCCTCTACCACTCCATCTCACGTCGCCTCTCCTATCTCACTTTCTCTATCCACTCCTCTACCACTCCATCTCACTCTCACTCCTCATGTAAGCCTCTCCTCTCCCTTTCTCTGTATCCACTCCTCTACCACTCCATCTCACGTCGCCTCTCCTATCTCACTTTCTCTATCCACTCCTCTACCACTCCATCTCACATTCTGTGTGACAAACTGTTGGCAATTGTATGGGCCCACTAATGGCTCAAGGTAAGCCATCCATACTAGGGATGCACCTGAATCAGCATACGTTATTCGGTAAAAGCACAACAAATGTGAAATAGTAATGTGCGGATAATGTATATACCCAAATATACACCTCATTATTCAGGGGGTAAAGTCAGCCCAGTAATGGTAGCTTAGCAATTCTTACTCTAAACCATATCTAGCAAGTGTTAGAAGAAGTGTACATTATGCATCAAAGTTGCCACACAGATAGATAGATAGATAGATAGATAGATAGATAGATAGATAGATAGATAGATACTTTTATTGATCCCCAGGGGAAATTCAAGAATAAATAAAAAATAGAGACACTGACATTTGCAAGGTCATCCATACTGGGGAAATAAAAAGGTGTATGCCACACACAGTTTATTTGGAGAAATCTAAATTTCAAACATTCAATAGGACGCGTAGAGCGGTCTTTGGACAGACTAGAAAGCCATCAAAACCATGACTATGTTCTTATCCATATGGAGAAACAGATAGAAAGCATTTCCTTTTTCTCTCACTGCTTGGAGTGACCAGTGACACTGCCAATACCCACAATGCCCCTCAGCTGCAGTATAACACATGAGTGTAACACATGCCAGTAGCGTATCTTTATCCCCTGGCCTACATGGGCAGCTTGGTCCGGTGCCTCTTGGCGTGGCGGAGATGAAAGGGGAGCAGGCTGGGAGCTCTTCTCTTCTGAGAGCACTTGGAGGGAATAAGAGGGAAGCTGTGTGCAGGCCGGGGTGTGGAGCTCGCCAGAACAGAGGGAATCAGAGAGGAGAGGGAGAGAAAGAGAGAGAGGAAGGGACGGAGAGAGAGAGGAGAGGGAGAGAAAGAGAGGAAGGGATGGAGAGAGAGGGATGGGGGTAGAGAGACCTAGTGGGGTTAAAGAGTGTGTGGACAGAGCGTGTGTGTGTGTGTGTGTGTGTGTGTGTGTGTGTGTGTGTGTGTTTGTTTGGCTGAGCAAAGCATATTCTGGCACTAACATGTTGGCTGGCCCATTAGCATCCACTGAGGTGCTGCCAGCTGATGGTGTCATGGTTGTATGGTTGTTGAAGAGTACAAACACACACACACACACACACACACACACACACACACACACACACACACACACACACCACACACACACACACACACACACACAGTCAACACATACACATAAACAATGAGCTAAATAAACACACATGTTTTGCATCTTGAGTCCATGTTTGGGGTGTTTTGTGTAAGTGACCCTGCTGCACTTGGCAGAGTCCCCGTGCAAGAGAGGGAGTAGAGAGCGCTTACCTCTTTGCCTGAGAGATAGTAGGCCGACAGCAGCCCTCCCACAAAGCGAATGTTCACTTCAAACACCGAGATCTCTGTGTTCTGAGAGAGAGAGAGAGAGAGAGAGAGAGAAAGAGAAAGAGAGAGAGTTTTTATTTAGTGTTTTCCTCATTGTGAGGCTGTGCAAGGGTCACTCCTATTTACAGAAAAAAAAAAATTCAGACGCACAACATCAATGCGACGCACAGCATCAATATTAAGGCATGCAAGCCCATACTAATCAAAGCCAGACCAACTAGGAGCATTGGAGCTTTTGGCTCATAAAGACAAGTAAACAAACTCTCTCACAGGGAACACACACACACACGTACTGTATAAGCAGGCATGCACACGCAGGCACACACACACACGCACACATACGCACACACAAATGTACACGTAGAACAAGCTAACAGAACTGAAAGGTGGAAACCACCAATATAAAGGAACTGGTCCCACATTGTATAATGTGTGTTTAATGTGTTACACATGGTACTACGGTGTAATTACAAATGTCTGCAACATGTAGTCCTTTCAGATTCATGGCCAGTCCAGGTTCAGAAGGAATACATGTGATCATATGTACCACTGTGTTGTAAGGGAGTCCCTTTGGGGGTGGGGGGGGGGGCACAAATGCTCCATGGCAAAAGTAAAGGCTTTTCATAACTATAAGAGTTAATCTAAAGTGCCTATATGATGTCAACTAAGGTCTCATCTTTTAAGCTGAAGATGTGGCCTAATTATACTGAATTATCATGATCCACTTTTAAGGGCACAGCGTGTGTAGTGTCCATTTTAAAGTCCAAATTCCAGTAACGAAAAAACTAAAAAGTCTAAAGTGCTAGTAAACTAGAGAGTGGTAAAAACAGTGGGATTCACCCAACTCCCAATATCCGTCGGCCTCAAACTGATACCTGTGCCCGACGTCATATGCCCTTTGCCCCCACCGTGTCACATCAAAGATGGCAGGCCATAACATCAAGCAGGGAAATGTAGTTTAAAACCCTTCCATGTTACAAAACAAAATAATAATTCTTTCAATAAAAAGTACGAAATGGCTATAACAGCGTGATTCATGTTGAGTTCAGCTGATGAGATGAAGAGTGAGGTGAGGTGGGGTGGGGTGAGGTAGAGAACGATCCTCGTCTTTTCGGTTGAGAGCACTTCATATCCAAACGCATCTGTGCCACCCATCACCAGTGTAGTGAGGTTTTAGCAGATTGGGTCATCGTTTATTGCAATGCTAAAACAAATTCTCATAACTCAACGTAAATATTCAACTAAAATCACATAACGTCAAGATGGAGTTTTCAAGCATCAGTGCTTTTCTCATAAATCTCCATAAAATGTATAGCTTAGCTTAGTCTACAGTGTTGTGACTTTTATTGACATATATCCTTTAGTTTATATATCTTTTATGTAGTATCTTTATTCTGTGTAATATCATTGTTTTGTGAAACTGAAGTCTGTAGTATGTTCAGTGTGGGAAAGGAAGACTGGTTTAAGTGAAAGAGCAGGCCTGGCAGAAAATGGCATAGACAAGGTTTGGTGCCAGGAAATGTAAGCAAAACCTAAAGAATGGCAAAACCTAAAGAATGTATGAATAACAGGATGAGAGGGCAAAGGTGATATATTACTTGGTCAGTTATCTGTAAACATAGAGTGACTTGTCTGGGATGAATTGAAGGGGTATAAAGGCTGGACAACAGCCAGAGGATGTTAGCTTACTTAGCTCACTGCTCACTTATCTTACTTTGCTTTCACTTACTTACTTGCTTCACTAACTAATGCTCCGGAGTGCATTAAAGCCATCATCTGCAGTATACATCCACAGTGTGCGGACTTCTTTTGAGTTTGTATTATTTAATGTGGATTTGACACCACAACAGTATGAATCCACTGAGAACAGCGTCTTTCATTTCTACTGTAGTTGCTGGAGCGATTTTGTGAAACAGCAACTTTACTGTGACATAACTATTTAAAAAAAAAAACAATAATAATTAAAATAAAAATACACTTTAAGAAGACTTTTAATTACATGCATGTCCACCTCCCTCTATTCCCAGCATTAAAGTCTGCATCCCCCAGACGCGCTGCTGAGGGGAGCGAAGTCCTTGTATTTCATAAGTGTCTTCATTTGCATGGCTATTTTCAGATGATGAAACACCAGTGGATACTCAGCAGACTGGTCCGGTACGTCTCCAGTCCCTGGGGAGACCTCCTGAAGGGACCCCTGATAAATCTGATTCTTTTATAGACTTTCGACTTGTGAATTAATTACAATCAAGTGAAGAGAGCTGAATAATTAACTTCATTCCACCTACTTCGTAGACGGGCTCCACTTCTGGGGAGACTGATATAGCAACAACTTCTACCTTTTTCAGCATTTCATTTGTCTGACAACAAACCAGATCATTTTTTACAGAATATGTTCATTCATTTATGTCTACCATATCACAAAGGGTGTTATTGTCATATTGAGCTAATCAACACCACAACCACAGAGTCTGTGTTGCTTTATTAAGTTAAGCATGGAACACTTATTCCAGAATAACATGAATACTCATTTTTAAGCAACAAAAGCCTCAATATTTGACCAAATCTTTGGCCTGAGACATCTTATATCTACATGCTCTTATATTTTATGAAAACCTTTATGTTGTCTGTTTGTCAATCATAACTTTTTCAAGAAACAGAGTTACTGAGCCACTCTAGGAGTGTCCAGTGAGGGATGGCTGGTGGCTTAAGAATAAAGTGGACAGTTTGGCTTGGGCCATGTGCACTGGACATCCAAGAACTGTTCCAGCTGGAGGGCCTTTCACTATTTACATGAAGGCAAAATGTTTACAGTCAACACCTCTAAAAAGTATATAGATGAATTAACTGCAGACATTTTGTGCTATTTTTTTACTTTAAAACACCAGATTGCTTGAAGTTCATTTCATGCGTATTTCAGTGTTCATCAAATTGGCCCACTTACATAAGTATACTTTCAGGAGACTTCTTAAAAGAAACTGAAAAATAAAGTGTTAAAAACACTGGTGCCTTCGACAGATAGCTCCCTTGAATGTGACATGTCTGAAGTTTACAAAAAAGATTTTGTTTAATGGTAAATATTGATGCCTGAAAGAAAAAAAAAAGGAACAATCAAAACACTGTGTTACTGAATGTGTATAAGCCAAACAGGGGAGAGAGAGAGAGAGAGAGAGAGAGAGAGACAGGAAGAGAGAGAGACAGAGACAGAAAAAGAGAGAGAGAAAGAGAGAGAGAAAGAAAAGAAGAAAAGAGGAGGAAGAGGAGAGGAAAAGGAAAGGAGAACATAAGAAGGAACAGAGAGGTGAGGAGAGGAGGAAGAGGAGAGGAGAAGAGAGGAGGAGCTGCGGAGGAGGCTGAGAGCAGCCTGGTGAGATGGCCAGTGCTCCAGTGCTTGTGAGCTGTCCTGGCTGGTGGTGATTTAAGAGGCTCACAGCTGGGGCGAGCGGCGCGATGGCGAGCTAATCAGTGCTCAGCGTGTGCAGACATGAGGACCTGGAGAGGCCCAGAATACGGACGCATTAGCGCCTCATCACCAACCATAACCCACTCCATCATCAGCACACACACACACACACACACATCCACCCACCTACAGCACAGCCACCTCCACACACACACACACACACACACACACACACACAGCACGGCCACCTCAACACACACACACACACACACACACACACACACACACACACACACACACACACACAGCTCGCACACCCTCCTACAGCACAGTCACCTCAACACACACACACACACACACACCTACAGCACAGTTAACTCATCACCAACCATAACCCACTCCATCATAAGCACAGCTCGCACACCCACGTACAGCACAGCCACCTCCACACACACACACACACACACACACACACACACCTACAGCACAGTTAACGCTTCACCAACCATAACACACTCCTCAGCATCAGCACAGCTCACACACCTACAGCACAGCCACCTCCACACACACACACACACACACACACACACACACACTACAGCACAGTTAACTCTTTACCAACCATAACACACTCCTCAGCATCAGCACACCCACCCACCCACCTGCAGCACAGCTTCCTCAACAGACACACACACACACACACACACACACACACACACACACACACACACACACACACACACACACACACACTTGCAGCACAGATACATCAACATATACACCCCCCCACCCATCTGCAGCACAGCTACCTCAACACACACACACACACACACACACACACACACACACACACACACACACACACACCTACAGCACAGGTAACTCTGTAGGTATTCTATACATGTGAAGGAAGATGCAGAGCTGGAAAATATACACATGTGCATGATCTGTCTGATATTTTATGAATATAGGCGGCAACTCTGTGTGTGTGTGTGTGTGTGTGTGTGTGTGTGTGTGTGGTGTGTGTGTGTGGGGGGGGGGTCATATAGCTGTAGGTGATCAGGGAATTTGTTATAGAGAGAAAAAACAGTAACACACACACACACACACACACACACACACACACACACACACACACACACAAAAAACTTTCTTTTATCAAACTGGTCTCTTCACTCAATATTCAATAACAACCGAGTCAAAATTGACCTCAAATACCTGATGGAAAACGCTTAATGTTAGGATGGTGGGAGTGTACCAACTACTGTAGGCAGAGGACAGCACAGGCAGATATTTTCTAAAGTACACACAATGAGTAAGACACTTAATGTAATGGCATCCGTGACCCCTCTCTTAAGCTTCTGCTGCTGCTTAGAGACAAGACAAAAAGCACATAGTCCTTTCAGGTCTACTGAGACGTGCTACGCATGTATTTACACATGTATGTCATTTCCTGATCACCTGCTCTGCTCTACTTATGTGTGCCATTTAATACATCAAATGTATCACCAGAATGCAATCAAAAATGAATAAAATGCATCACCAGAATGCAATCAAAAATGATTCACTTGGTCGCTTTTGTCTCCCTGTTGTTTGTTGAGCAACTAATGTATTGTTCTGTCTCATGTGGGGAATGGACTAAGTTGACACCTTTTTTTATTTTCTATATTATTATTATTATTATTATTATTATTATTATTATTTATTATTTCATTTTGGCTCTGCAACAGATAGTCCAATCAGTAAAAGGGGTCAGACAAATCCACAAAGTGCAAGGTTCTCTTCCAATAATGTAGCACCAGGGTGGCCCAGCACATACATTTCTCAAAATACAGAGAGTTCAGAGCACCTTAGCTGAGCCTCTAAATTATTTGGTCATCTTTCTGAAACACGCGGCTCTGAAACAACATGGCGGCGGATGTGCAAGACAACATGGGCTCTTAATAGGAAGTGGAATAGCCCTGTAGACGAATAGCGCTGGAGACGAATCTTAATGCCCCAATTCCCTAGAGGCACTTGCCTGGTTGGAAATGGCTGGAGGGCAACAAAACAGAAGCCTTTCAATTAAAAGTTTGTTAACACTGTTTGCCGGCACTTCTGATCATTAATGTCGCCTCTCATACACCTCTGCTTTCCCCCCTCCACATCCCCCATCCTCCTCCTCTTCCTCTCTCTTTCTTTCCTCCCTCCACATCCCCCCATCCTCCTCCTTTCTTTCTTCTTCCACTCCACATCCCCCATCCTCCTCCTCCTCTCTCTTTCTTCTTCCACTCCACATCCCCCCATCCTCCTCCTCCTCTCTCTCTTTCTTCTTCCCCTCCACATCCCCCATCCTCTTCCCTCTCTCTTTCTTCCTCCCCTCCACATCCCCCCATCCTCCTCCTCCTCTCTCTTTCTTCCTCCCCTCCACATCCCCCCATCCTCCCTCCTCCTCTTTCTTCTTCCACTCCACATCCCCCCATCCTCCTCCTCCTCTCTCTTTCTTCTTCCCCTCCACATCCCCCCATCCTCCCCTCTCTCTCTTCCTCCCCTCCACTCCCCCCATCCCTCCTCCTCTCTCTCTTCCTCCCCTCCACATCCCCCCATCCTCCCCCTCCTCCTCTCTCTCTCTTCCTCCCCTCCACATCCCCCCATTCCCTCCTCCTCTCTCCTCCTCCCTCCCCATCCTCCTCCTCCTCTTCTCTCCCCTCCACATCCCCCCCATCCTCCTCCTCCTCCTCTCTCTCTCTCTCCTCCCCTCCACATCCCCCCATCCTCCTCCTCCTCCTCTCTCTCCTCCCCTCCCCCATCCCCCCCCCATCCTCCTCCTCCTCTCTCTCTCTCTCCCTCCCCTACTCTTCCCATGCGGACAAAAACACTGTGATTCTTGACGGGTTGTGCCTCAGTTGAGAATGGACAATGAATTCTCTCCCTCTCTCTCTCTTTCTCTCTCTCTCTCTCTCTTTTTCTCTCTATCCATTCAAGGAGCGAGGGAAGATACATAAGAGGAACAGAGGAGAGGAGGAACATCAAAGTCCAGTCACGTGGGAAAAGTAAAACTTTCCTCCTCTTCTCCTCTTTCTTCCCTCTGGAAAATCCAAAACACAAAACCCTGTCCAATGCTGCAGTCATCCGTCCGCCATTCATTTTCCATCTGAGGTCAAGCACTCTAGAGATTAGAACTTTCCTGTCAGTCACTGACCAATAAAGTGGAGTGAATCATGGCTTTCTTTTCTCTGCCTGAATGTTAAAAGTCTTGGGCACTTTCTCTTCACTTCACCTTTCCCATCTCTCTCTCTCTCTCTCTCTCTCTCTCTCTCTCTCTCTCTCTCTCTCTCTTTCTTTCTCTCCTAGCAGTCGTTCTCCTGGATTTAAGAAAAAAGTGCTTTGAAGGGATATAATATGCTCCAGTGGCTCAGGAATTAAGATTGCATAAGCTGTAGTTTGGCCTTCCTCTTTCTGACTGTGGGATAGCCTAGAGGAGAGGGGGAGAGAGAGAGAGAGAGAGATAGAGAGAGAGAGAGAGCCCTATGGCACATAGACAAAACAAGCAGAAAGAGAAAAGAGACATAAAAAGAGAGTGCAAGGGAATTAAGGGGAAAGGTAAGACATACAATAAGAAACACAGGAAAGATGAGAGACAAAGAGGGAGAGAGCAGGGGAGCATTCTGAAGTGGAGAGAAAGAAAGCTACACTAGAGAAGCTCTCCGAAGACTTTCCAGGCTACACACGGGGCTACGAGGGATCTTAAGTGAGAAGGTGGAGCAGGGGGTGGAGGCGTAGGCTGAGGGCAGAGAAGCTCATTAAAGGAGATGAAGAGAACAATGCTGCAGGTCACCGAGGGGAACAGAAAGGAGCTGATGCTATTACAGTGTATGCACCTGCTTCCACAGGGGCCAGGGGGGACAGTTCCCCACGCAGCGCATCTCTGGAGCGGAGACCGCCGGTGTTATATAGTTGGGAGCATAGTAATTAAATGGATTTACAGAGCACCTCAGGGTTCAGACACTGTACGTGTGCTAATACGTTCGCCTTCCAAAGACAGATCGCTCCCCTTATTACCCCTTATTACCTGACATTTACCCACAAGAAGAACATATGGTGGTTGTTAAACAGTATGGAATGGAATTGTTTCTGTCTGTGGGCATGAAACTGTTGACAGACACATACAGGTACACACACACACACACACACACACACACCAGCAGTTCCAGACTGATGACTCAGGCATTGCGGTGCTAGCTGTAAGTGCTCCCACACACTGAGTGGCAGAGGAAGAGGTCGTCTCTCTCAGCTCCACTTCAGACAGTGCAGTGGCCAATCAGCTCAGCCATTAAGTAAGGCATCGCCACGCCAACTAGCACAGCACACTAAGGTAGCCTACAGTGGCCGCCGGTTGCACAAAGCACCTTAAGTTTTTTCCCTTAAGGCTACGTTTATACGGTGACGATGAAAAGAGAAGACGCAGAAGTGGCGTCTCGTCTTCATTTTTTTATTCGCGTTTAGACGAGCATTCCCAGGGGGAAATCTTTGTTTATATGAAGACGCAAGAGTATGTGATATTCGATTGGATATGCATTCCAGACCGCTGGGTGGTGGTGTGATAGAACACCGGTACGTCACGCGCAGACATTCGAATTTGACAGTTTAGCCAGAGAGGTAATCAAGGATCTTTGGTTTAGCCGTTTAGGCGGAGGCACGAACCGGTCGTCTTCAAAACTCTACACTCTGGAAGGAGTCTTCAGAATTTTGCGTCTTCAAGCCCCGATGGCGCTGTGTAAACGAAAGGCACTTATGATAAAATATTTTGTCGTCTTCCTTCGCAATCGTTCTCGTATAAACGCCCCCTTAGTATGACCCTTAAGGCTTAATTTCTCCTTAGGTAAGGGATTTACTTAAGGGTGTTGCACAGAATACCTTAAAATGTTTCCTTAGTTAAGGGGAAACGTTAAGCGAATTACTGCATTGAAAGGGATTTTCCGGCACGAAAATTCTATAGTTTCCACGGAGATTGTTCCATGCTGTAGGCTACTAGCTGCCTTTGCCACGATGCCGTTAATCCACCGAACACAGTAAAGCTAATGACCTTATCATTCATCTTACCTTAATAATATTCGCGGAAATTATCCAGGTAGCAAGTAAAGCATGTTATATACATGAACTGAACAATACTAGTTGGCAAGTTAGAGATGATCCTGACTGTCATCAGTGCACCAACGTTTTGCCTAGCGAACCGAACCGAAGTTCATAGGCTAACAAGACATCCACATGAATTGTTAATGTTAGCCTACTTAAACTACACAATAACAATAGGCCTACGGCATGTTTCTGATAGAAGCTAGGCCTATTTGACAGAGATAATATATCATTTATAAATAATATACTTTATTTATCAGCATAAATTCAGTTAATAATATGGTTAAGGTATAGTCAGATGTCCCTTAGGTTTTTCCCCTTAGTTGGACTACTAAGGTCGTTTGTGCAACAGTTTAAGGGATTTCTTACAAGATAAGGACTAACCCTTAAAATGTTAAGGAAATCTTAAGGAGAAAACTTGAGGGTGTTTGTGCAACCGTTTTTATTTTAAGGGACCCTGGCTTAAACCAGATTTTAAGGGAAAAACTTAACTTAAGGGGCTTTGTGCAACCGGCCACTGGCCCTCACAGGTAGCCTACAGCCTGAGTGGCAGAGTGTAGAATGTCTATTGTCAAGCTCGATAAGCCTTCTGAGCCGTCTATGCTTCTGAGCCACAGAAGGGTAACAACAAATAATAGCATACCCACTTACAAAGTCTTGGAGCGGAATGTTCTGACAGATGCAAGCCACCGTTCTATGTTCTAAATTAAGGGGTAGAATCCTTATTGTGCGATTCCCTCTAGTGTCCATCTTTCCCTGCGCCGCACATCTCACAGAACTGATCAGTAACACCCTCGAGTAGCTGAAAACCTCAGCTTTAGCTACTTGTGAAAAAGGTAATTATATTGGTTTTAATTAGGCATAGGAAGAGAGAGAGAGAGAGAGAGAAGATATAGAGTACAAAAGGAGAGCACAGGCACTCCAGGAGTTCGACTAAAGGTCCCTAGCACGGACTATGGGAGGACTGCAAATGATTACGAACATACAGTACTGACTTCTCTTACCATGTTGAAGTCCAGGTTGTTCTCCACCCACTCCGCGGCAGCCTCGAACTCATCGTCCATCTCCATGATGTAGAGTGTGTCCAGGGCATCCACGATAGTCGCCCCCTTAAGACTCCCTATAATAGGAATAAACAAAAGCAAACAGAGGCCTCAGATAGTGATTGATCTTGGCCCTTACACAGACTGAAGATTCGAGAGTTGACAGCACTGTCAGAAAATATTAATAGCCACTTCTGTGCTGCAAGAGCGTGACTTACAACAGTTATGAATGCTGACATTTGGGCCCCGTT
Source organism: Alosa alosa (assembly GCF_017589495.1). Lineage (NCBI taxonomy): Eukaryota > Metazoa > Chordata > Actinopteri > Clupeiformes > Clupeidae > Alosa > Alosa alosa. The sequence goes on from NC_063196.1 coordinate 18,745,624, forward strand.
GTGAATACACATTAAATGTCATGTTTTGTTGACAACCATATCCATCTTGAGCTTAGAGAAATCACTCAGTCTGTTGAGAAGAGCACTAATGTCTGTTGCAAAGACCAACAGTTAGAACCAGACCTTCTGTCCTTACATCACAGACCGATTACAACCATTACAGAGGGAGTCAATACACAGCAACAGACCTTACATCAAATAAACTGACACTGAAAAATGAGCTACTTCCCTTTCTGACGCTGCCTTTACATTGTTGCCTATAAGTAATTAATTTCCCATGTGGCATCACATACAGGCAAATGGCTAAGAATGGTTATGAGTGCAGGGTGAGCAAATTTGAGTTCCATATACTAATAGAATTTTAATGTAGGGTATTAAAACGCTGATAAAATTAAACACTTCTTGCTGTTTAATTGTTCCATTGATATAGTTCTATATAGTTTCTTAAGTATTTTTGAAAGGTTCTAATTATTAGGAAAAAGCTACCAATTATAAGTCATTTCAGAAATAACTAAATAAATCCAGATAACAGTGCCACTTCTGGACCAGTTGAACACAGAGGATTCCACCGCAATCACAATCCATTAGGCAATAAACACCATGGCGACAGTCTCACTCTACCCCAACAACATGCCATTTCTATTTGATGCCTGCATAATTAGAGATATAAATGAAACTTAATTACTATAGCCTTCCGCAAGTGTGGGATTAATGCATGAATAATTAGATTTTTCATTGTAATGTCTCACTTCCAATTTTGCACAAATTTCAATGATATTAAAACCGATTACCTCAATAGTTATTTCGTTTCAGCATGGAAAAACAGAAGAAATAAATAAATAAATCCATAAATAAATCCATAAATAAAACTTTTTTTTTTTTTATCAGGACGAAACTCTTTTTCTTTAAATAGAAAATTGTTCAGGTATGGCAGTGCGGCACACTTCTGATCCAAAAGAGAAACCGGGGCAAATGCCTGAAGGAGAGTAATCAGGTCAAGTGTTCATTATAAAAAAGAATCCATAGTGTTTGTACACAGCAACAGAAAGACAGACACACCACACACGCACGCACGCAAGCACACACGCACACACGCACACACACACACACACACACACACACACACACACACACACACACACGTGTCTGATGGTGGTCTGTTCACTGTTCACTGGAGCCAAACACTTAGTCCAAACACTTAGACCCCCAGGTTACAAACAGCGCTTTGATACTTGGTACAACAACATCTGCTATTCTCCATCTCCACAGGCCAAACTCTCTCCACACCCTCCAAGATGCTGCGGGGTTGAAGCGCAAAGTCTAGCCCATTCAGCTACCTGACTGAGAACAAACCCTGAAAACACCCGCTGGGCCTGCTTTTCTCAGTTTCATTCCACAGCTATGATCAGGACATGTTGCTGTTAGTGATACTGCTAGACAGACAAAGACACAGAGAGAGAAAGAAAGGGAGATAAAGAAATACACAAAAAAATTCTCAAACTCAAAACGAGGAGTTAATGGAAAACAGATGCACTGGCACATAAAACAAGGTATCCTTTTAGCTCAACAGATGGTAACAGAAAAAAACATTTATCCTCCACAACATGAAAAGGACTAAGAGAGGAGGCAGAAATATAGCAAACAGGGGTGGAACGACAAACGATTTTCCGAACTGATTACCGATTTACTGACAGTAAGCATGATGCTGTGTTTCAGCACTCTTTAAAGCCTTTTCACTCACTGCATACTTCAGAGGAGAAGAAAAGGAATCGCTAATATGGCAGCAGATTAGCAAATTTGTTTCAATGACTCTAACCGAAAAATAAGCTATATAACTTTTGACATTCTAGAACAACGACAAAATAAATCTACTGAATGAATATGCCCACAGCTGAAAGCTCTTATGTCAACAGCCCACTGCAGAAATGAAACAGGTTGTGATACATGTTGTTGACCTACATGGCAATCAGAAAGAAGGAGAGGGGTCAAGCAATCATACTGGTGAGAGAGACAGAGATAGAGAAAGAAAGACAGAGAGAGGTAGCCTAGAAATCTAGACGCACCCTAGCGGCGGCAAATTAATTTGCTCAGCCTGTACGTCTAGTAGCAAACCATAGGAATTTCTATTGGCTAACACTGTGGATGTTATTCAATCACAGCGCTCTATTTTGTTAGAGAGTCTTAAGGCGGGCTTAACAGGATAACGACAGTCCTGCGACGGTGAACAACAAGGAAGGTGGCTATGGCGAACGAAGAGCGGTTGTTTGAATCGGCGTTGGCGTCAACTTTGGAGGAGTTGGACTTGTGCTTTTCTTTGAAAGTTGAGCAACACAATGCACTTAAGTCATTCCTTTCGAAGAAGGATGTATTTGCCGTTTTGCCGACCAGATACGGATATGGTCGTAGCGCTGGCCTATTGCATGCCTAGGCAGTTTGAAAGACAATTCTCTGCCCGCCCCTTGGATTAAGCGAGGTGAATGGCTCGATTCCAGACTATAGATTTCAATGATATAGGATGGCCCGCCAGGCTAAGAGAGAGGGGCATATATAGAGAGAAACAGAGAGAGAGCATAAGAGAGAGAGATAGAGAGAGGGGGGGGGGACAGTACTCAACATAGTTTTCAAACAGGCAGTATTTGGGTCACCTGTCCCCAGTTTTGTGTATTTCTCTCTTTTTTCCCTTTACTCACACTTTCCTAGCCTGGAACACTTTACGGCTGTTGCACAAATCTCTCCAGACGCAGTGTGATTCAGCTCCACTGTGCTGTCAGACAGCAAAGGAGAAAATCATGAAAAGGCTTCATGATGCTGCCATGACTGAAGAGATACCAGCTTCCCTCACATACTACCTTTAAAATAAGGCTATATCATTTCAGACCATATATATATATATATATATATATATATATATATATATATATATATATATATATATATATACGTTTCAGACACATATGACACACGTCATATTTACAATCACAATACTATTCATATGCCCACTGACTTATCTGTGTGTATAAAAAGGGCTTGTAATGTTTAGTTACTTTTTTTTTCATATAGAGAGTTATGAGAAAATATGGATAGATTAGATACAAAACACATTCCTGCATTGACATGGTGTGTTAAACAGTGGCACATGTCTGTCACCTTGAGCATGAGAGTGAACCAAATGCAGTGTTGTCTGTGTCAGCCATAGTCCAGTCAGGACACGTACCCCACCCCCTATCCGCCCTCTTAATATGGACGGGGAGGTGTTGACCACAGAACCCTGATGAGGGACCAAATCAGGGCCATAAATCACTGCGCTGATGGAGCCCTCTGCACACACTGATCCAGAGGAAAAGGAGCCAGCCGAGCGTGTCCTCAAATCCCCCCGCGCCACGATGATGGATCCCCCCATCTCCTATGGAGCCACACTGACGGCTCGATCCATTCTGCTCTGCCCTGCGGGGGCCGACGGCAGACACAGCAGATATAGAGATCACTCAGGGGTGTGTGCTTGTGTGTGTATGTGTGTGTTTCTGTGTGTGTGTGTGGGGGGTTGTGCAGTGGCCATCAACACTGGGAGGGTCAAAGGGGCAATGTGTGCAGCCACCATAATAACTTAATACAAGCACAACCACTGAAGGGTAATGTAGACCATGTCTATATCCAAATATTTATGCTCCAATTTCATATCATTAGGCAGTCATTAGCAAATGCATAAAAATGAAATAGATATAAAGGTATAATATAGTCTTTCATTATCCCCTCAAACTTGCTTTCATTATCCTCTGCTACTCGCTTTGTGTAAAGTCTAATTCAATCATCGAAAGTGATCAAACCCCATTGCATTCAGCATTGTGAAACCAATGGCGATTTCAAAAGTGATTTAAAAAACTATCTCTACAGGCAAGCATATTCAATGTGACATTGTTACTTATTGCTTCATTACTTGTAAATGTGATTATACTCTCATATTCATGTTTTATTAATTGTATTTGTAGCTATCTTTGTGAAGCGACCTTGGGTGTCAGGAAAGGCGCTTTTAAATACAAATGTATTACAGTATTATTATTATTATTATTATTATTATTATTATTATTATTATTATTATTTATGATTGTTATCAAAGGCAGCAACATGAAGAGAAGAAGTTATAGAAAACAAAGGCTGATGTAGGAGTGTGTCTCTAGTGAGTGCAAGGGGAGGGCGAGGGCATATGAATCATTTACAGGGCTCTTTTATTGGCTCCGTGTTGAGAGGAGACAGTAGTCTGGCCCCACAGGTGTGAGGCTGTGAAAACAGAGCCGAGAGCAAAGCTAAAGTCGATAGAGCCATCGCGTCCTTGTTGCCAGTATCAACTATTGATTAATCCATTCTCAGAGTAAGGCCACAACAACTGATAGAGAGAGAGAGAAAGAGTGTGTGAGAAAGAGATAGAGAAAGGAATGAGAGATAGATAGACAGAGAGAAAGAGAGACAGTGAGAAAGAGACAGACAGAGAGAGAGAGAGAGAGAGAGAGAGACCCTTCAGTCAGAGGACATCATCCAGGGCCGTGCCTCAGATGAAACTGAGGTTCTGTCACTGGACAAGGTCCCCTTGCTTGAGGCCGTAGGGCTGGTTGGATGGAAGGCCACCTCAGTGGTGAGCCTCTCATTTCATCCCATCTCATCAGGCCAGGCAAGGCCAGCGAGACAGATGGCAGGCCATTTCAGCTTACCAGGACTGGCGCCATCAGCAAAAAGAACTTTCTAGACTGAGGAGTGGCATCAGTATGCAAGGTAACCTTCAGAGAGATATTGGCAATGAGGCGAAGCTGGCAATGTCACAGGTACACTGGCGCTAGCCACTGTGATTATTTTTGACCAAAGCATATTGGCATGGATCTCCACACAAAAACAAATTTTACTCGGGGAAAAAAACCCTTAACTGAAGGGGGGCGAAAAAAGTTAACTTTTTTACACTAAACGTAAAGTTGCGAAATACGAGGATATACCACTGAGGATTCCTTGGCTGACAAGACCAGGCCACCCTCATCAATATTTCACTGAGTTCCACTGCGGGAGGAGAGGCCTCTGGCTTTCTCCCAGGGTGCCGGCCAGCAGACAAGCGAGAGTGAGAGGAGGATGTGGCCCACAGTCACAGCTGACTCCTCCCTGAACTGACCTATCGCTTTTACGTCTCTTATACAGACTGGAAGGATAAGGGGGGATGTCCATTTGGGACATTATCAGTCTGTGTTTGGGCCGGAGGGTGTACTGATGTACCTGCCTGAGGGTGAGGGTGAGATGGGGGGGGTTTAAGATTAATGGGGCAATAGAACTTCACAAAGCCCAGTTTCAATACCCTTTAGGGTTGAGGACAGAGGAGAGGGGAAGGGAGGAGAGGAGATTGGGAGAAAGCCATGGCCTCAAAACAAGCATCTATCTGTCAGAGATGAGGAGTGGTCAAGCAAAGAAGATCATGGCATAGCACACACATAGACGGACTAGGAAAGTGCGATAATACAGTGTTAACAGCTGAAACAGCAAAAGACCAACAAGACAAACACTCACACAGGCACACAGACAAACACACACACACACATACTGTACACATACAGTATCTTTCAGGCTACAGGGGAATTCAGTCTTAGCTTTCATTTTCTAGCTTCGAGCCCTCTTCAAGCCCCATTGTTCTCTTTACAGATCATGTCTTCCCGAGTCGTCTATGTCAGCATAATCCTTGAGAGACTAGACTACTAGGTGAAAACAAATAAGAAAACTTAGCTTCTATCTCAACACAGTGATCGTGAGAGTTTATCCTCCTCATAAGTCCACATAGGGCCATCCACACCTTCAACAACATACAACTGATTCTCAACGCTACATTCCAGTGGCAACTGTGTCGACAATGCAAATAAATATTTTAGCTGTCAGTGTCTGGCTGGAAGTCCTGAGACAGTTCAGCTAGTTTCTGCAATACACACAACTTGGTGGTTTAACTTTAGTCCACCTCAGGCTCGTTTCTCCCAGTTCACTTCAATGAAAGAGCCGAAAACAACCGCAACAGAGCATTCACAAGATCACATTGAACAATCACACTCGGTTACCTCCATTAAAAAATGCTGCTGTCCACTGAAAAACTCATGTTTGCCCATTTTCTTTTCAACCAATTTCAGCTTGGTAGGATGACCCCCCCTGGCCCCTTAGTAGGAGACCATCCCCACAAACAAATGATGCTGCCGCGGCCCCGGCTGATCCTCCTGCTCTTCACAGGGAGAAAACAATGACCTCCTCTTCAGTATTGTCGCCGCGCTCCACCATCGTGTCACGTAAACGTGCTTCTCCACGACTCTTGATTACGCGAGGTTAATGAAAGTGAGCGCAAGACAGCGATAGCCGCACGCAGGACGTGCCGCAGAAACCGGCGTGGGCAAATTGGTTTACAGGGGCATTGAGCTGAGCAGTATGCATGCACGCAGATTAGCTCAGACAAAAACACACCAATCTTCACACACACACACACACACACACACACACACACACAGATATATACACACACACAAATACACACACACACACACACAAACACACACACACACACACACCCTCTTGCCAATTGCTGAATTCTCTCTAAGACATAACTCAATTCTGAGAGACTGCGCACCACTTTTCAAAGGCCTGATGAATTTTTAAATCTACAGCAGCATTGCAGGGTCTGCATAACAATCTCACTATGGCTGGGAGAGGGCTGGCTGGAGATGCTCCTTTTAAGAATGAAAGGAGGATGCATAGAGAGACATATGGGGAGGAATGGTGTGAGAAGAGAGTGAATATTAATCGATATAATGAAGGAGGGATACAGAGACAAAGAAAAGTAGAGAAAGAGGACAAGAAAGTTCATAGAGAGAGAGACAGATCCAGAGAAAGAAAAATAGCTGAATATCTTGGGGGCATTCCTCTATGCCACTTTCAAACTGAGAAAGCATGACTTTGTGACACTTTTGCAACTTCCAATAAATACCGGTATGTTGATGCTGTCCTAATGGGCAATATGGACTTTGTGTAAGAATGGGTCTTTGTCAACCATGCACCAACATCCTATTGGGTGGTATTGGGTCCAGTTGGTGATTCTCGTTTCTAAAGTTAAATGCATTTGTAAAGGTATAGATATTTTTCTGCTTTTGCCTGTAATGATTTACTGCCCACTAACCTTCTCAGGAGAGTAGAAAAGAGAAGAGAAAAACCTGCACCTGCAATTGCAGGGTCTCTCCTGTAAGGGGTAAAGATCTACAACCTGATTTGCAGCCAGCATAGCTGCAGCTTGGAAATAACTGCATCGACGTAAATTACTGCATATAATACTGTAGATGCCACCAACCAAAACAGCTAGTGGAAGTGGCACAGAAAAATTTAACACAGATACCGTATATACAGCTCTGGAAAAAAAATAAGAGACCACTGCAAAAGTATCAGTTTCCCTGATGTTACTATATATAGGTGTGTGTGTTTGAGTAAAATGAACAGTTTTGTTTTATTATATCAACTGTACTGACAACATCCCTCCCAAATTCCAAATAAAAATATTGTCATTAGAGCATTTATTTGCAGAAAATGACAAATGGTCAAAATAACAAAAAAGATGCAGTGTTTTCAGACCTAAATTAAGAAAACAAGTTCATATTAATTTATAAACAACACTATACTAATGTTTTAACTGAGGAAGAGTTCAGAAATCAATATTTGGTGGAATAACCCTGATTGTCAATCACAGCTTTCATGTGTCTTAGCGCATACAACATTTAGCTTTCCAAAAACGGGAGATTTTTTTTCGGTGGGGGGGGCGGCAGTGTTTATACCAGATCTGTGTTTGCATATTTATATCAACACTGCATTTCGGTCGTTGCTTTTACCTTACCATTACCTTACGCATGCCAGTTATGTATCCACCAGCTGCCTGCCTGCAGCCTACTTCTAAAACTCCAAAGCTGCTTGCTGTCAGATTTGGTTCCGAAGAAACAAGTTCAGTGTATCAACAACACTCAATAACAGTTTATGTTATGTGTTAATCAATTAAATTTCAACAATTTCACAACAGCTAGTTCTGGAGTAGGCCATTCAACTAGCCCGCTTGCTTACGACGAGACTCAGGCTGCGCAGTTGGCACCCGCTTCCTTATTTGGGTTTTGGGTTGCCAGGTTTTAGCCTATGACAAAACTGTTGAAATTGAAACTAAGTGATCGTGTATGTGTAGGGTGTATTTCATACACAACCTCGCAACCTGAATGGATAAATGATTTTAAAATGAAGTTTGATGGCCATGCAAATTACGGGAGTTTTCCGGGAGAAATAACAAAACGGGAGGGTGCTGGGAGATGACCTTGAAATACGGGAGAAACCCGGGAAAAACGGGAGTGTTGACAGGTATGTCTTAAACGTTCCACATACTCGACGCACCCGACCTGTAGCGCGACAATGTGACGTCACAGAAGCGCCGTAACCATTTATACTCGCGCGTCGTGGTCACGACACTAGTTGCAATATTCTCCTGAACAGAGGTGTCGCTGTTGTGAAAAGATTAATGCTAACTATGTTACACAGCAGAAGAAGCTGCATTAAGAAACACTAGTAGCAGAGAATGTAAACGGGCTCTGCTATTAGCTAGCCTCTGTGATGGTACTTCAGACTTTGGTTGCTACTATTCACAACTACCACCATCATTATCATCTAGTTTCCAAGGTGTGTGCGCTGGGTAGATAGATAGATAGATAGATAGATAGATATATACTTTAGTCATCCCGAGGGAAATTTTAATAATTTAAACAGTTTAGTTAGCTGGCTAGCTAGCTAGCAGCTGGCTGATTTTGTGTAATTTCCTGAAGTGGAAAGAGATTTTGTTCAGGCCTTAATAGGCGATATGTAGCAAAAAAAGGTGTTTGGAACATTTCATATAGATTTTTGCAAATTATGTTTTTTCACTTCTTCAGACCCTATAGTTAGCAAAACTACCTGTTTCCAATTTTTTCCCGGACTGCACAGGTCCAAAATCCAAGATGGCGGATATATCACCAAAAATTGCAAATAATCGCCTTTTTAAACATTTTAAATGGATATATGTTAGGTATTATCATTATATACATACACTTTCTAATAAAATTGAATGACTTAGGTAATAAATATGACCATGGGTGACATGAGATGTCATGATTATCAACCAGTGATTGGTGTAACCACCATTATGCTATTTATTGGCATACCCGGAAAAATACATTGACTGATTAAAAGTTTCCTTCACATAACCTAATAATTGAATTAAAGTAATGTTCTGCACTCACCACAATAGATTAGATTAGATTAGATTCAACTTCATTGTCATTGCAGAGTACAAGTATGAAGACAATGAAATGTGGTTTGCGTCTAACCAGAAGTGCAAAAAAGGAGAAATGTGCAATGTGATATACAATACAATATAAATATGTGCAGTGTATGTTAGCAGTTACTTTATAAGAGCAGAATAAACATGGCTATGTAATGTGAACAATGTATAAACAACATACATTGGGGGGGGGGGGGGGTCTGCCTCCTTGTTGTCCCTGTCAAGATTGCTATGGTCGTGGACACCTCAACAGACACAGGCAAGGAGGCATCGGGCGGGGGTGGCTTTGTAGGTTGGTTGTCACCAGGATGCAGAGCTAGAGTTCAGCTGCAGGAAAGCTTCCTCTGAACCTGCTGTGCACCTTATGCAAGCATCACTTGCCCTGGATGGCCTCAATGGAGGGGAGTGAGGAACCGGTGATGCGTTGGGCAGTTTTCACCACCCTCTGCAATGCTTTTCGGTCGTGGGCAGAGCAGTTGCCATACCAAACTGTGACATAGTTGGTAAGGATACGATTGATGGTGCAGGGATAGAAGTTCACCATGATCTGAGGAGGCGGTGGACCTTCTTTAGCCTCCTCAGATAGAAGAGACGCTGGTAAGCCTTCTTTATCAGGGTAGAGGTGTTGAGGGTCCAAGAGAGGTCCTCAGAGATGTGGACACCCAGAAATCTGAAGCTGGTGATACACTCCACTTCAGTCCCATTGATGAGAATGAGGGTGTGTGCTAGCTTTAGACTTCCTGAAGTCCACAATGAGCTCTTTGGTCTTCAATAATTCTGTTAACAGGACTTGCAGAAAATTGTGGGAACATATGAATTTGTTGATTATATGCAAGCCTAATGCTGGCCACTACAGCTAAGTCTGCCTTCATCCATGAATTGTGACTGGTTTCAGAAACAGCATCATCTGAACAATCTACAGAGAGTAGCTCAGTGCAATTAACACACACATTGGATAGCATCTTAATAGATGGCATGACTGTTGTGCAGGAGATGGTTGTCAGGAAAAGTGACATGAGCTGTTGCCAAGATCTGGCAGAATGCTTCTTTGAAAATGTTGAAAGTGAGGCACGAGGCTACAATGACATATAGGCTACTTATTATTTAACAACTATACCATCACAAACTCCATGAAAGACAGGACGAGACAGGTCGATACAATGGGAAAAAGCACATGATAAGGGATACAAAATACAAGACTACACCAATCAAAGACTTTAAAGCTTTCTGGGATCGAAGGAAACCAAAGCCAACCTCGTCCTCTACCTTGCTCATAAAGCTGTTGAACTATGTAAACTGCCAGTCACAGTTCACACACACAAAGGTGGCAGTAGCAGTAAGTCATTTTGGCAAAACCCCACATATCTACACATGTCACACAGACGTCTTGGTGCTTGCCCTTCGCAGGGTACCAGACTTCAACAAAGACAGTCTCACATCTCAGCCTAGAAATCTTGACGCACCCTAGTGGCAGCAAATGTAATTTCTAGCCAGGGTCTAGCAACTCTCCGTTGGCTTGTGAGGTGGAAAATACAAACTTTTGGTCCAGCCAATCACATCGTGCATAGAGTCGGTGGACCTATCGGGTATCCTATTGTATCCTGTCAGGAAATTGAAAGACAACCGTTTGTCCCGCCATTTACTGTTTATCCCGTGGGAAAGGAAAGGTTTCTGTTTCAAGTCAATAAAGTCATGATGATGTCATTAACACACTTTGTAGGCTTGTAGTAGGTCCTCATCCATCTCCAGACGTGTTAGCTGGATGTGAGAAATGTGTGTGTCAGCTCCTCAAAACATGGTTTTCAAACAGCTAAAGCCCTTCAGTGGAACTTCGGGAACTAGGGAAATCCCATCCCTATGATTGTCCTACCATCGCCTATTGCTGTCCCCATGCTTCGGTTCCTGCCCGGCGCGCCTAGAGACCCACTACTTGCTCGATGACAACTCCTAATCCCTATGGACAATTCATCCCCTACACTGGACTATTTGAACTTAACACTAAATAGGATTCATGCATTATCATACTGGTTATGTAACCATCTAACCACTTTGTAACATATACCTCAGGTGGCTTTAAATACCATGTTCTATTCTCTGTATATAGACCTTACTGTCCTGTAACTGACCCCAGGCAGATGGGTCAGGCCCTTGAGTCGTGGATCTGCTTAGGGTTTCATCCGATATGTTTCTCCAATTCTTGCGAAGTTTTTTCCTCGCCCCTGTTACTCATTGGCTCTGTCGAATGTTTAACACTCTGTAAAAGCCATGAGACATGGGTAATGTTTTGACGCTCTATAAGTGAAATTAAGTTGAAATTGAAATTCTGAGAGCACACAGGCAAGCAAATGTTTGGGCACAAGATACAGTGCCTGCTCCAAAGATTCTTGACTCACTATCACTGGGATGGAGGCAAATTGTTGATGGGCAATGGGCTCCTGTTCTGTCAAAACTTCCACCAGCACCACAGGCTGTTGTGGAGCTTGTGAAGTGCTGTTGTCTTGCCAGCCAATGCAGTAGAAGGTGTTCTTGCAAGAGTAACAACTTACCATTCACACAACTTTGCAGGTGTGAAGGCTCTGAGGAGATGTGCACCAATTTTAAAAAGACAGTGACAGTGGTAAGGATAAATACTTGAGTGACAATGTTTAGTTGAACTCTTCAATAATGAAACAAAATGCAGATTTTTTTAATGTTTTTCTATTTTTCCCATTTTTTCTCAAAATTTCTTGGCAAATGATGCAATACATCTTTTGTAAATAGTCTGTATCGCACTTGTCTACCTTATTATGTGTATATTTATCAAAAAAATTGACCACTTTAAGCCTTTATATTATTTTTCTGCATATATTGTCCACCATCTTGAATTTTGGCACTGAAAATGAAGCAAAAAATTGGAAACAGGTTGTTTTGTATTCAATGGGGTCCTAGCAAGTAAAAAATCACCAGTTGCAAAAATCTATATGAACCGTTCCTAAAATTGCACGATTCCCCATACTAAGATATCCTTTGTTTGAAAATAAATTGTTTCTATTCTTTCCTCTTAATTCCATGTGATGCAACTCTCGCTGATAACTTTATTAACTTATCCAGCAAACTATTACAAATTCAAGACTGTAACAAAACACTGCAACTCTCGCTTGCCCTCGAACTAGTCCATCTTCCTGTTTCTGCTTTGTCGCTGGAGTCTGAAAAAAAAATGAGTGGTCGCTACCTCGCGCTACCTGGCTAAAATCCCTGGCGCCAGCAAGATCTACGCCATTTTGATCGCCACGGTGTCAGCTACCCGGTCGGTCGTCCGAGTATGTAGAACGCCTTAGCGTGCTCTCCACCAGTCTTTCACATTGCTGTTGGGTGACTATATGCCACTCCTGGCGCAAAAATTCAAGCAGCTCAGCTTTGTTTGATGGCTTGTGACCTTCCATCTTCCTCTTGATCACATTCCAGAGGTTTTCAGTGGGGTTCAGGCCTGGAGATTGGGCTGGCCATGACAGGGTCTTGATCTGGAGGTACTTCATCCACACCTTGATTGGCTTAGCTGTGTGGCATTGAGCATTGTCCTGCTGTAGAAAGCAATCCTCAGAGTTGGGGAACATTGTCAGAGCAGAAGGAAGCAAGTTTTCTTCCAGGATAACCTTGTACATGGCTTAATTTATGCGTCCTTCGCAAAGACGAATCTGCCCGATTCCAGCCTTGCTGAAGCATCCCAAATCACCGATCCTCTACCAAATTTCACAGCGGGTGTAAGACACTGTTTGGCTTGTAGGCCTCTCCTGGTCTCCGTCTAACCATTAGATGACCAGGTGTTGGGCAAAGCTGCAAATTGAACTCATCAGAGAAGATGACCTTACTCCAGTCCTCTATGGTCCAATCCTTATGGTCTTTTGCCAATCTCAGCCTGGCTCTTCTATGCTTCTCATTGATGGAGCATCACACACACTTTGCTTCTCTAGCATTACACAACTTGAGCCTGTTTCATACCATTCTCATTGTGCACTTCACCCCAGCTGCCATTTGCCATTCTTTTTGTAGGTGACTTGATGTCATTCTACAGTTGCTGAGTGACATTCAAATAAGTTGACGATCACCCCGGCCAATGGAGAATCATTTTCACCCTCTGTCGCTTTGTTGTCCCCAATGTTTGACCTTGACCTTGACCTTTGACCTTGACCTTGTTCTTATGAACCGCCGTCTTAGAAATGTTAAGAATGGAAGCAACATGACGCCCACTGTAGCCCTCTGCTAGTAATGCCAGAATTGAACCCTTCTTTTCTTCACTCAAAAGGTCTCTTTTTAACTTGTTTGTCATGGTCAATAGTTATTTTTTTCATTCCAATTACTTTTGAGGAACTACTAGCACTGTTTTGCCATCCAGTTGGTTCTATTGCAAGAGGATAGTGATGAGGTGTGCTTGTGTTGGAATTCAACAGACACTGGAATGGAATGGCTGTCATACATGTAGAGATTCTGATTTCAGAAAAAGTTCTCTTAATTTTTTCCAGAGCTGTATATATAAAGCCAAAATTACATACTTCCATACTTCCGTGCTTCCTTTAGCTGCTATGGTTTCTTCTAAGTGTTGTGTTATTCACAGCTTCTTTCACGGTGAGGACTGGGTTGAAAAGTGAAACAATCCATGAGACCCCATGTACATGCCCCCAGAGTGTAGCACTGTAGCTGCCTGGCTGCATTAGCTGCTGGTTGTAGCAACTCGAGCTACTGTAGGTAAAACAGATTGTTTTCGGGGGTTTCCGTACCGACAGTACTGGTGACTCAAGAAACAGTGATCTATGTGTAAACTCGCCGGATTTGTCCTATAAAGGTGTTGTGGGTGGGCTTCTAATTTCATTTTAACATCAGCGTCAGCCCTGGCGAGGGGCCTAAGCTTTTCAGCAAGCCCTTTCCATCTAACAGATGGGCTGGCGCAAATACAAAACGAGACATTTCAGTCAAAGACTCACAGAGAGAGATCAATAGAGTGGATGTATACGACAGCAATGGTGTTATTAGCCCCGCGTCATATGTTGCTATCAGGCTCTTCAAAGGGTGTCTTTTCAAAAATAGCTAAAAGAGGCTTGTGCACAAAAGGGCCTGCTCAAAGGAGTGACATTATCATCATTCAATCTGACAGAGCGCATTTCAAACTAGAATCCCTATCCAGTTGAAATGGATGCTCTGTAGAATATAATAAAGTAACGAGGGAGTATGTGTGGATGTTTGTGTGTGCATGGTGATGTGGTGATGTGATATCTGTGTGGTGCGCTTTGTGTGTGTGTGTGTGTGTGTGTGTGTGTGTGTGTGTGTGTGTGTGTGACAGGATGTGAAAGAGAGGGACCCACTTGTCCTTGCTCCACTTTTCTCTTGCTCGAAGGAGAAGAAAAAATCCCAATTCCTTAGATGTGGGGGAGCCTTGTCACTTGCTCCCAGCTAGGTCACAATGTTACCCTGCTCAAGGGATTCCTGTGTATGTGCATGTGTGTGTGTGTGTGTGATTGTGTGATTGTGTAAGTGTGTCTGTCCTTGTCTTTACTTTTAAGTAAGTACATGAAAAAAAATGGTGCCACCTTCTATACCCATAGAAGGACATATGTAGGATATAGTATTAAATCCTTTATGTTAGTACTTTTGGACACAGGCAAGATCCCTCACAGGCTTCCTATAGCATCAGAGCTGTGTATAATTGCTGTATAAATATAGGTTTATATATTTATATCCTTTCCACCTTTTTGGCTTGTGTTCAGCTCCTAGTGTACCTCTTGTGCTTGAGTGCCAGTCTTCCACTCCTTCTCCTCCTGTGAAATGCTCCCTCTTCCACACCTTTTCCAAGACCAGCCAAGACAGATGGGACTCCTCCTTTTTCATGCTAGCTTCTCTTTAAGTTTCATTTCACCCTACCAACTGTCACCTGTGTGTGTGTGGGTGCCTCTTGGGTGCCTGTGTGTGTGTGTGTGTGTGTGTGTGTGTGTGTGTGGTGTGTGTGTGTGTGGAGGGGGTGGGGGGGGCAGAGACATATGTACGTACAGTATGTGACCTTTCCTTTTTTTCTCTTCGCTCCTCTCTTTACCTTTGGAGAACTATAATTGTACTGCTAGCACAGAGACTCTGCATATGCAATGAGATACACACGCACACTTACCCAATACAACACACATAGATACACACATATACACACACACACACACACACACACACACACACACACACACACATACACACACACACACACACACACACACACACATAATACAATACAAACACCCCTCTCAGTAGTCTGACAGCAGCCAGCCAGCCAGGTTTGTGGTCTCTGCTGCTGCCGCGAAAATATAAAACCTCGGCAGTCATAATGGAGCGGAATTATGTGTCTGGAGGCCAGAAGAGAAAGGAAGAGAATGACAAGAAAAAACAAGATAGTGGTAAGTGATAACTTACACTGGATAAAATAGCTCTACTTGTCTTGTACAAATGGTGTAATGTCGCAGCAGGAAGGCTAGCCTAGCAAAAAATGTTTATGTTAACTACCTGCCTGACGCCCATGCTGCTTGTAACAAACTAGAACAGTTAGCTTTTTTTTTTTTTTTTTTTTGACGGATCGAATATGGTTACATACTGTAATATGTTTATTAACGGGATAAGGAAGACGCAGATCTGCTCCAGAATCACTGTTTATTGTATTTAATGACATAACATTGCTATAGCTTTGTAATAGGTTTTGATGAAAGTGGCATAGTGTCTCTGCTATACTAACTATTCGACCGTGATAATCTATTTACCAAATGGGGGTTAGGAAAACCACACGATAAATTCCGTGCATCAAAGCAGACTGGAACATTCATGTCTAGTAGTATTCATGCACGCCAGCTGTTTACTGTCTTTAAAGCATCAGGTGCGTCTGTCTAATTCTCAGCAGAATGCTTAAATGCTATGTTAAGCTACAAGTAGGCCTAGGTCAATGTATAACATTAGCTTGGGATGTTTTTACAGTAAGCATTGGTAGTTATGAAAGCAGCTGCATCCCTTCTAAATATCAAAATATGGAAATGCTAACATATCTTTTCTTTCTCCCTCAAGGTGCTTTGCTTAAATTTTTCAGCCCTCAGGCACTTCCTGAAAGGTTAATCTTATGTGTGTGTGTGTGTGTGTGTGTGTGTGTGTGTGTGTGTGTGTGTGTTTGTATTTATGTCGGATTTTTAAATTGCTATACAACCTGCACTCTTTATAGTTTGAACAATGCATCCTTTTTCTGCATAAGATGGCAGTGTTTTATTTTCTCACTTTGTGAGAACTGAAAAATGTTAATGTGAGTGTGTGTGTGTGTGTGTTTAAGTATGTTGGATTTAGTTACTGTGCACTTTTTTACATTTATATTAGATTTTATGGTACGGTGGTGTTTTTGCAAATGTTCAAATGTTCAAAACTAATGCACAGTATATATATGCAACTGCAGTATTGCACTGTCAAAATTCTGTATTTATATAAACTGTGGGTGAACCTAAACTGTATGGCTATGCGGTGGTTCCTGTAGGCTTTGCGTGCGGTGGGGGGCTCCGTCCATTTTGCTTGGGGCCCCCAAATTCCTTGAAACGGCCCTGTACAATACAAAACAATACAATACAATACAAACACACACGCCCGCGCACACACACACAATAAAACACACACACACACACACACACACACACACACAAACACGGACACGCACACCAACTGCCCCACACACAATACAATACTAATACACACACACTCACACACACACACACACTCACTGAGTGCACGATGTCCCTAAGTTGGTGTGCCATAATAGAGTGCGGGTGACAGGATGGGCCATGATTGTGTGTGTTTATTACAGTCTCCTCTCTGCTGAATTAAGACACTTCATCAAAGCTGAGACATCAATCCCCACTGAGGGAACAGCTCACAGAGGAGAGAGAGAGAGAGAGAGATGGCTGCTGGTTTCATTAAAGACACAGAGACGGATGGACGTAGAGACAAGAGTGTGTGTGTGTGTGTGTGTGTGTGTGTGTGTGTGTGTGTGTGTGTGTGTGTGTGTGTGTGTGTGTGTGTGAGTGAGTCTGTGCGAGTGTGAGAGAGGGAGTTTCATTAAAGACAGAGAGACAGATAGAGGGACAGAGGGGAGCTAAGTAAGAGAGAGAGAATGAGAGAAAGAGTCTAGAGAAAAGGGGATCAGGGAGTGAGGAAGAAATCAAACAGATGGAGTGGTATATAGCATCATTTTGGGTGGCCCCCCAAAACATGTCCGTGGTATATAGCATCTGGCTCGCAGAGGAGTACGACATCGTCAAACTATAACATCTGTAATGTCCCCCATTCATTCTCTATGGCGGGCCTTAACAGTACACGTGTAATACTCTTTTGTCCACTGGTGGTTGTCTTGGCGCTGTTTCGCGTTTACCATCGAAAACAGAATGAAATGCAGGCCTACCTGCAAACAATGTAAGAGGCCTATGCTGACTGCATCAGTGCTCAAAGTATTCTAAAAGTTTATTAATTCATTGTTAATAACTAACTAACATCTATTCAAGTCATATTTCTGGGACTTCCTGGGATAACTATTTTTTATTCACTCGGTCAAATGTTCATCCAAATTCACAATTCACAAAGTTCTTATCAGGTGAGTAAGAGTTAGAATGGTGGTCATTCCAGATGTTTTTGCCAGCACTTCATAAAACTCTCATAGTTTGAGAACATTTTTAATTATTTGTAGGATATTGCTTGTTCACAACTTGAGCTGTGTATGCAAAGACACAGAGTTCAGAGTTCATTTTAAATAAGATATACTTTTGGGAATGCTAAAGTCTTTTTATTAGTATTCATTTCATTTCATTTCATTTGAGCTACATTTTACATGGCATGATGGCAATATAAACACAGCTAACAATGGTATTAAATTGCAGTAGCCTATGATTAAATGTAATGAAATATTCAACTAAGGTAGATTGTTGTTCACAGCACTAAGCTATTTATGGTTACTGGTATACTCCGAGTCTCTGGCCCTCTCTTAGTGCCAGGCATAGTGAGCTGGCCCTCAGAAGAAAAAGTTTGGGGACCACTGCTTTATATTATACCATTTCTGTATAATTAATGAAATGAATGAATTAATGAATGCTACATTGATAGCAGTAGCATTACCCCACAGAGGGGTAATATATTGCAATCACACTCCTCACTTGTAAAATTGATCACTGAATGTGCAGAGTGAAATATGTCTGTTTGCTTGATGAATGGGTGTGGAGCAAACTATAGACCCTTTCAACAAGGTAAACAAAAACAATGCTTGAACATTCTATTTGGGCCCCAATCTACTTCCTCTGCATTAAGATAACATATGGAACGTTAAAAAGGAAGTCTTGTGGGGCCAACTATGATGCTGATAATGGAACTCTCTTGAAAGGGTCTATACACTACTTGTACTTGCACTTTTCCCTCTGCTGCTGTCATTGGTGGTACGGTGGTGCAAATGAAGATATAAGGATTGGGATGATGGAGCTGGCCATACCTGCCCAAACTGGCCTTTGAACCGCCAGTGTTATCTGCACTGCAGCAGACAGAGATGTGCTGAGCTTGCAGGATGAGATGGGAAACCGATCTGTCTATATATTGGATTCACTCTACAAACTCTGAAGAGTCACCGCACAGCACCGTATTCACATATAGACTGCAATGTCTTATATAAAAGTATAAATATATTTACAGCTAATGCATGAGTAATGCATTACAATGCATTGCAAAGAAATTACCAGGCATTGCTATGGTCTGAAAGATTCGAAACCATACAGTACATACCAAACCATACATATCACTAGGCATACAGGGGAATATTGGAATGTACAGTGTATAACTCATCCAGTCATTGTAACAATTCTCCACATTGTAACAGTTCATGCATTGCTCCAAATAGCTCTCCATCAGTCCACAGACATGGTATCATCACTTTTCTACAATACACTTTACACATTTCTATTCCAAATGTCAAAACATTTGAGATGTGAGTACTGAGGTTGATCCTGGGAAGGTCCGTCACCCTCATGCTGCTTCATTATATCATGCTCATCATCATCACCACCAGAAGGTGAGTAGACTGATGTGTGCAGACTCATGTAGCATATACTCAGCTCATCCACAACCAGGCACATGGAGAAGCCAGTGAATGAGATAAGAGATCAAGAGAGGAGTAGAGAAGAGACCAAAAGAGAGGAGTCAGAGAAAATAAATAAAAATGTGTGTGTGTGTGTGCCAAGGTGCGTATCTTGTGGCGGTGGCACTGTGTGTGTATGTGTATGTGTGTGTGTGTGTGTGTGTGTGTGCAGGTGTGTGTGTGTGTGCATGTATGCGTGTGTGTGTGTGTGTGTGTGTGTGTGTATGTGTGTGTGTGTGTGTGTGTGTGTGTGTGTGTGTGTGTGTGTGTGTGTGTGTGTGTGTGTGTGTATGTGCGTGTGTGTGTGTGTGTGTGTGTATGTGTGTGTGTGTGTGTGTGTGTGTGTGTGTGTGTGTGTGTGTGTGTGTGTGTGTGTGTGTGTGTGTGTGGGGTGTGTGAAGGGGAAGAATATGGGAGCAATATGGGTCTGAGTGGCAGAGAAAGAGGGAGTACGAGACAATGGAGAGAGGGGTGAGGGAGACACAACTAGGGATTAACGAGGATTACATGTTTAATTAAGTTCATTTCCGTCCAATTAAAACTCACAGGTCATGAAAAAACACTGCTGTCCGTAATATACACAAACTGCTCGAAAGCGTCCTGAAAATCAAACACTCCCCACTGGAATGGAAGACATTTCCATGGTTTCACTGTTTAATATTTCAGCACAAAATTGCCACCACAATCAATTTTATACAGCTCTGTGAAGCATACTGAAAACTTTCTACTGAGGCAGTGGGAGTCAGAGCGGAGGACGTGGGAGACAAATCCACTAGTATCTCATTTCCTTCCTTTAATGCCATGTATTTCTGACAGACAAAGGCATAGATTGATCTGACAAAATGAAAGTGGATTATAATCAATACTGAAATAAATGTTCCTGAATAAATGTCATAAAGTGGGGATCCACCTTACTGTGGATTAGATCAAAGGCTAGCTATAAGAAACAGATTTATATCAGGCTATATTCTGTTTTATGATTGTTAATGTATATATATATGTATTTTAATTTATCTTTTTATATATATTTTTGTCCCTATTATTGTTTGCTATTTACTGTTTCCTGACTGTGTAAAGCACATTGAGTTGCGTTTGTGTATAAAATGTGCTATACAAATAAAACAGCCTTGCCTTGCCTTGCCTTGCCTGGCCTGGCCTGGCCTGGCCTGGCCTGGCCTGGCCTGGCCTGGCCTTGCCTTGCCTTGCCTTGCCTTGCCTTGCCTTGCCTATTTGGGCATACATGTGTGTGACAGAAGGACATAGTAATAGTAATGGAGACTCACCAAACAAATTACTGGAGTGTCCTTGCTTGGAGAGGGGCCGCAGCTCGTTGGAGCCCCAGGCGTAACTCTTGTAATTTTCCCAGGCAAACTGCATCATCTGTTATGGAGGAAATAAAGACACAAGGACAATGGCTGAAATCAACAAAGTCGTAAATATTAACAAAGCTGTCGTTTGCGTTATTGTTTTCTTTTTTTAAGCATCAGTGTCAGCAGAAGTTAAGGATAATCAGATTATGCTCTGTGTGTGTTTGTGTGTGTGTGTGTGTGTGAAGTCAATTACATGATTTGCTGGAGTGACTCTCTCAAACTGGGGCCCATGAAAAAAGCTCAGTGGACCGCTCCATCAGTCAAAGCCGTGCACTGCAATGATTGAGGGACTTTGTTTCCCTGATGCTTACTCAGAAGTGCACTCTTAGCATCACCTATACTCTTACAGCCAGCAGGGCCATTTACACAACAAGAATTCTGGCGATTTTTTCCCCGTAGATCTCTGTTTCCCGAGGCCATGACCCCCCCATGTTCATGCCCCCAGAGTGTAGCACTGCAGCAACTTGGTGACATTGAGAAATCGAGATCTATGTGAAAAATCACCGGATTCCCCTTTTAACATAGAATGAGGAATGAGTCAGAGGGAGGCGGATCCGGCTTGGGCAGAGGCGGGACTGGAGAGTCAGAGGGAGGCGGATCCGGCTCGGGCAGAGGCGGGACTGGAGAGTCAGAGGGAGGCGGATCCGGCTCGGGCAGAGGCGGGACTGGAGAGTGCACTTCTGCTAGCTCCGTGTGCATGCTCTCCATGACCCAGCCTCATGGTACTGACTAGCGACACAAGTAGAAGTGCCTTCCATTCAGTACTCATGCAAGAAGTGGGAGCAAAATGACATTGACGACTACCAGCCCGACTTTGTTAAGTAAGAGTTTGCTAGAGGTACTTTGGTTTGTCCTCCTTACGTTTCATTATTGCAATGTCTCCTTCATAGTCACAGAATGCAGACAGAGGTCTTTTATTGACTGCATACAGAAGAGGAGAAAAAGCTTCCCATGCAATCTAAAGAGATGCAAGGCTTAGTGACACCCAGAACACACAGAGTTTATAATACCGATTCAATATCAAACTAGATGTACCGCAGAACGGTACAAAATATGACCACCGCCCAGTTCAGCACGTTTTCCACAAAAATAAGTCACGCTGAAAGGCATATATGATTCTAACTGTATTACTGTATTGCATTATGCACACTCAATTCTCACTGGTATCTGCTAGACAACAAGTACCAAAACATGATTAGTTCATAGATTTCACATGTAATATACATTTTATACAACCCACCCCCATCTTGCCTGTTCATAATTCTGAGAAATTCTTGAATTGTGTGCATGTGTGCGTGTACATGTTTATGTTTATGTGTGTGTAGGTGTGTGGGTGGGTGTGTGTGCGTGCATGTGTGTGTTTGCCTGTTTATGTGCCTGTGTGTGTGCATGTGCCTGCATGCGTATGTATGTCTACTGTGTGAGTATGTGTCATACGTAGGATTACTGTGAATGTATGTGTGTGTGTGTATCTGTTTATGCACATGTGTGCATATGGAATGGGTTTACATGACCCCTGGAGGCAAACATACGCAAAAAATTGGTCATCCTAGGCCCTACGGTTCTCAAGATATTCACAGAAAACTGTGTCTGCCCTACCCTCCTTTCGGGGGGTCCAGTCCAGCGGGGGGGCTACAGATCATAACGAAAAGCGATGGTTACATGCTATCCATGTGGGGTTACATGCCCACCAAGTTTCGTGTACCCCGGTATTTCAGTGTCCCGGGAGTCCTTGTTGGTGTAAGGTCACTAAATGTACACATAAATTATTTCATTGTAAGGCCCCCCATGAACGAAAGTCCACGAAACTTGGCATGCATTCGGAGGGTGTCATAATGATCCTACACTTTCAATTTCGTGCAGTTTTGACCATGTCAGCCAGAGATATTGTGATGAAAACACCTAATGTTTTGCTTTTTAATTTTTAACTAGGTGGCGCTATACATGAAATAAGTGGTAATGGGATAGGTTGACATGCCCCCTTAAGACCAACATATAAAAAAAAGGTGGACCTCCTAGGCCCTACGGTTCTCGAGATATTCACAGAAAACGGTCTCCGGCCACCTACAGGCCAGTTGGTGTATAGTAACATAAATTAATTTATTGTGTGGCCCCCCATGAACGGAATTCCACGAAACTTGGCGTGCATTCAGAGGGTGTCATAATGATCCTACACTTCCAATTTCGTGCAGTTTTGACTATGTTAGGTCACAGATAAACCTGCGATTACAACACCTCACTTTTACTTTTTTGTGTTTAACTAGGTGGCGCTATACATGAAATGAGTGGTTATGGAATGGGTTGACATGGCCCTTTGAGATCAACATACAAAAAAAATGGTCCTCCTAAACCCTACGGTTCTCGAAATATTCACAGAAAACTGTGTCTGCCCTACCCTCCATTCGGGGGGTCCAGTCCAGCGGGGGGGCTACAGATCAAAACGAAAACAGGAGGTTCCATGCTATCCATGTGGGGTTACATTCCCACCAAGTTTCGTGTACCCCGGTCTTACAGTGTCCCAGGAATCCTTGACGGAAATTTGGACATGCGAAAAAGAAAAGAAAAAAAAAAAAAAAAAAATCTGACTAAACCTATATGGCCGCTTTTCGCTTCAAAGTGAAAAGTATTATCACTTTGATTACAGGATGTGAAATATCCCATTTTCTTTGTTTTCTAAAGAGCTTTGACTGAAGATTAATGGTCACCAGGTGAAGTGAGATAGCAAAGCTCAGTCGTGGGGAAGCCCTTACATAGAGATCACAAGATTAATCCTTTTCCTTCATCCTTTGTCAGGAAGGGATTCCAGATGTTCACACACACAGTGAATAAATAAACCACAACAACACATAAGCACAAAAAAGACCACTTAGCCTGTCAATCATCCAAATCATCTAACCACATACTTCTGACATTCAAAAATTATAGTGGCTACATTCGTTTGCCAAATTGCACTCTATGTCAGACCATATTGACTAAAAAGAACTGCTGGAGTGAATGGTGTGGGACTGAATAACGGAACACATGCTGTGACTAAATTGGCAGAGTCGTAGGAGGCAGCAGACAGCGTTGCATGTCCTCAGCAGGCTACTGATCGCTGGAGTCCTGTTGAGTCAAGTCTGTTTGCGGGCGGATTAGACGGGGGGGAGTCCGTGGTGAGACAGTCGCTGACCCCCATGTTGTCTGTTTACACAAGGCAGCTGAGAGACAGACGGGCTCCGCAGAAGTTTGAAAGCCAGACGTGCAGAGTATGCAGCGCAGACATACGGCACACCAGCAGGACTGAGCCACAACATGCGGATGAAGGTGGCAAGAAGCGCTTTCATTTCTACAAAGACATAGATCAAGGGCTAAGGATAATGTATGTTCATTTTTTTTAAATATATTTTTTAGGGCTTTTAATGCGACAGGATAGTGGAGAATGACAGGAAGTGGGTGGGAGAGAAGGTCAGGGTGGGATCTGGAAGGGACCATGGGGGTGGGAATCGAACCCTGGTCGTCAGCGTACGGTGCAGGTGCCTCAGCCAGTTGTGCCATGGCTGGAGCCATGTATGTTCCTTTTACCCAGACAAACACAAAACAGAACAAAGTTGTTAATGTGTGTTGCTGTTGCCCCCCCCACACACACACACACACACATCTACTTTCCATAGCTCTGTACCTGACCATTGTAAATCTCTGTAAGTTGCTTTGGCTAAATGTTATTGGAACTGGTTAAAAACATCTTAAGTCTGTAATGGTGCTGGTAATTAACGTTTTGGCGCAGACAGCGTCTTCATCAGAGTCAAACTTTGTTTTTCTGTCCTGTTTCTGTTCTATGCTAGTCACCAGCATTGTTAAAGGAGAATTCCAGTGTGATATTGACCTAAAGTGTGTTGAAACATGATACCAAGTGTGAACGTATGTCTCATAGCCCATCTCGGCTTGTCTCCTGCACTCCAAAATCTGGCGCTAGTTAGCCGATGCTACCAACAGCTTTTTCAATGGTGGTGCTTCGGCATCGGGCTAGCCATGCAAATAAATCACTGTTTTACACCATTTACGAGGCTCAATGTCTCTCCACGTTCACACTCGGTATCATGTTTCAACACACTTTAGGTCAATATCACACCGGAATTCTCCTTTAAAGCTCGGTTCAACTATTTGTGCGCTCCGGTCCTTCTGTGGGTTCAGTCTTTTGAAGTGGCCCAAGACTTGCTATTGATTCTGAAGTCCTGCTCCGTGTGCACCGACACACCGACGCACACCGACGCAACGCACATCACGCTAGAGCACGATAGATACCCACTTCATCGGTTGACATGAATCCAGCGTTATGTAAAACATTGTAAAACAGCAGGCAGATGGTCCATAGCACTACCACAACCACACAGCACCCTTACTTGTTCCATCAGCATTGTGAATGCTGTATAGGTGTGTTCAATACAGACATGAAAGATTATTATTACTTTGGGTGTTCTTTTTGACATCAAGTCCACGTTATTTCCTCTTGACATAAAGCGCAGTCCATGGGCTGCACTTGGTGAAAACAAAACCATGTGGTTATATTACTGTAGTTCATTGAACATGTATTGGACCATTCTGATGAGTTAGATAGAATGGCAAAGTCTGAAGTTGACAACAGCTGGATTGAGTGAGTGCCCCTACAAACTATCATCATTTTTTTAAATCCACTTCAGTTGTCCAATGCGTTTGTTTTCACCAAGTTGTCCCAAACCAGAGGTGACCACGATGTTGAGAATTGGGTTGTTTCTTTGTGTTTGGTTGTAGCCTAGATTAAGATCCGATTACATTTCATGGCCAATAAATGCAGAAAACCAGATTCTTACAAAGGTTCAAATACTTTTCCTGGCCACTTTATATAGTGATATATAGTATAGAGTCTTTATTGTCCTATAAGGATATTCTTTTTCACACATATCATTATATTCCATGCAGGACATCCACAGCCTCATACATATAACATATAACATAACACACCCCATGACATATAACATATAGCACACCCCATACCCCAGTATCCCTCCCTCCTCAACACCAAACAAGCAAAAAGGTGGACAGTACAGACAACATAAAACACAAAAGAATAGGGGGGATGGATGATTGTCACAGGAGTTTGTTAAGTGCAGTGATTGCTGAGGGTACAAAACTTTTCTTAAAGTGTGCTTTTTTCCAGTCCAGGGCTCTGTATCTGCGGCCAGATGGAAGTAGGGTGAAGAAACGGTTCAGGGGATGGTCAGGGCTGCTTACTATGGAGCGTGCAAGGCGTGTGGTGGCTGTGTCATTTGCATCAGTGAGGCTGGGGGTGGGAAGCTGTATGATCTTGGATGCTAAGTGTGAGATTTTTTTTTATTTTTTTTTGGGGGCTTTTTTATGCCTTTAATGCGACAGGACAGTGGAGAGTGACAGGAAGCGAGTGGGAGAGAGAGTCGGGGTGGGATCCGGAAAGGACCACGTGGCGGGAATCGAACCCGGGTCGCTGGCGTACGGTGCAGGTGCCCCAGCCAGTTGGGTTGGGGCCCTAAGTGTGAGATTTTAATGAGTTTGTTCTTGCTGGTGACATTTAGTATGATGAAGAAACAGGGGCAGCAGTAGAGTAGAAGGGGTTGGATGATGCTTTTGTAGAGTAGCAGAAGGAGATGATGGGCAACATACAGGGATCTTAGTTTGCGTATTGCATACAGTCTCTGTTGTGCACTGTTCTGTGTGATGGTGACATGTTCATTGAAGTTAAGCTTATTGTCAATGGTGAGACCAAGATATTTGAAAGTGCTGACCTGTGCAACTGGTTGGCCATGGATGGTGATGTAAGTGAGTCCAGGGGGTGATTTTGATGTATGAATGACCAGTTCTTTTGTCTTGTCAATGTTAAGTTGGAGGTAGTTATCAGAGCACCATATTGCAAAATCTGTGATGGACTGGTGGTAAGCTGTGATGGAACTGTTGTCTGATGGAACTGTTGTCTGGCAGTCATTTGTGTAAAGTGTGTACAGGAAGGGACTGAGTACGCAACCTTGGGGGGGTCCAGTGTTGGTGATGATGGTTGATGATGTTGTTGTCCCTATTTTCACTGTCTGTGGCCTGTTGCTGAGAAAATTGTTTATCCAGTGGATGAGGAGAGGGGTGACATTCAGGTGCTGTAGTTTCTTGATGAGTTGATGGCGCTGGATTGTATTGAATGCGGAGCTGAAGTCAACAAACAGAACTGAGGCAAAGTTATGGGGAGTCTGGAGGTGGTGAAGGAGGGAGTGGAGAAGGCATGCCACTGTGTCCTCTGTCCCCCTTTTCAGCCGGTATGCAAATTGGTATGGGTCCAGTTGTGTGCTGACAGTAGGTAAGATGAGTTGTAGTATGATTTTCTCCATGATATAGGAGAGGGAGCCAGCAGCTAGCCAAGTACGGGTAAGAGTAATCACTTATGGAGCCCAAATGAGACCAGTAAGATGAATCCTGGATAATGTGATTATATTTTTGATTCACATTATTATCATATTAAAACACAGCGGGAAAGTAAACACAGCAATTAATCAAGCAGAGTTTGAAATTGGCACTATAATTTCAAGACAAAATATGATTTTAGACATGTGATCACCCATGAAATACAGTTTTCATTAGGCCATATTTTAAGACATAATAAATAATATATAAGACTGAATGGAAACGCTCTCTTCACTAACTGATGTTTACTCATGTGCTCCTGAAAGGATGGTCTCCTCTGGCTCTCACAGCGTTTTCCCATATCACTAGAGTGACTAGGAGGACCTCAGGCAGGTAATATAGCTGAACAAAGAAAAAAAAAAGTGAGTGTGAAGGGGCTGGGGGGTTGCAGAGTTGATGTTTCAGCTTTCAGTTTCTGACTTATACTACTTTTTGTATTTTTAGTACTTTTGGTCCATCACACCTCAGTGTGCAGTTTTCTCTCCCTCTAGCTCTCCCTGTCTCTCATGAGGCCCCAACGCAGGCGGGCGTTTTGGGGTCCCTCAGAGAGTCATTAGAGACTCTACATGGCGTTCGCTCTCCCCTGGTTTCCAGCTCTTGAGTTCTACAATGTCTGGCCTGAATCCATCTCAGCCACCATTCATTTACAAGAAACCCACGCCCACTGCTTTGGAACACACCAAAGTATTTCCACATACCGATACACTTATTGTCATGCACACACACACACACAACACATAACTACTGCTCTTCATTATCTTCTTGCTTGACGCAGTTAACTTCATTCAGCTGAGCTTGTGATTGAAGTATGCCGTTCAGTTGTGAACGTTCGCAAATTGCGGTATGGGGCAGAGAAAGACGCTGATTACCCGATGACCTGCAGGTTTGATAAAATACCACGTAATGTGAAGAATCACAGCGTGCGGTTCCTGCGGGTTGGCCATGGCGCTGATAACGTTACGTTCCCAAATGTACGTACATCTGGCCCTCAGACTGTAATGAAAGCAGTGAGGAGAGAGAAGAAAGGGAGATGGAGATTTCACATTGTGGAAGTGGAGAAACGCTAACCTGCTGAGAGCACATTTACTGCATCCACACAGGCCACACACTCTCCCGGTGGGACCACTGCTCCTCTCTTAGCTTGGGAAACGGTGGCCTTGCTAACTTTTCGCTTTCTTAATAACTGATCAACTAGTCCTTTCCCAATCCCACTCCCTCTCTCCCTCCCCCTCAGTTCTTGTAACTCTTCACTGTCCAATCTGAATAAAGCCAAAAAAGCCTAAAAACAAAGCCTAAAAAAATCTATAATAATAAAAAAAATTATATGTACTGTATATACAGTATTATATATATATATATATATATATATATATATATATATATATATATATATATAGATATAGATATATATAAACAGGTGATGGTCAACATGTGTTTGCACATTCAGTAATGATCGGTTCATTCAAAGAGACAGGCAGATAGACAGGCAGGCACAGAGACAGAAAGATGGGGTTGGGGTAGAATCACAGAGAGCTCTCCACTCGTATGCTCATCTCACTTCTATTCTGTTGAAAAGTGTCCGTTGCTCCTCAGGGGGTTGAGACAGCCCTGTCGCTGGAGATAGCGTGTGAAGAGACACTAAGCTACACTGAAAGAGAACACACAGGGACTGCACTCCACTACCACTAGAAAGAGTACTTTTCTGCTTTCTGCTTTTTTTTCTGTAGGGAAAAACGAACAAAAGAAAGAAAGAAAGAAAGAAAGAAAAAAAGAAAGAAAGAAAGAAAGAAAGAAAGAAAGAAAGAAAAAAAAAAGATAGGAAGGAAAGAAGGAAGGAAGATAAAACATTTGAGAAAGAGAGAGAAAGAAAAATATAGAGTGATCTTTTCCCACACCAGGCCAGCCGTATCCAAGCGTATCAGTCACTTATCACCATGGACGCATCAGACAGAGTTCCAGTAACGCACATCCGCCAGGCTGACACACAAACAACTACATGTGGGCTTTGAACTCGATGTATAGTTACAGTGCAAAACTGACCGTTTAAATGAATGATGGACTGTTTGATACTGAGAGAAAGACGGAGAGAGACTAGATGAGTCCTGGGCTCTCCCCTACATGCATACGTCTGATATGCACCTGCCTCTCCTGTGTACTGTGTACTTTGATAACTATTTGATCACACAGAATTATGCTCCAAGTCCTTGGATTTGAGGCTCCTTACCCCTCTCCCCTACGGCATACGCATGTTTTCAGTCTCTGCTGTGATCAGTGCTTAATCATGTCGTTGATTTCATCTTCCATACTGTCCATGTTGCCAAATTTTGATGTTCAACAACACTGTGCAATGATCTGTTTATTCTCTTCTCAGTGAGGGAGAGATAGAGTGTGTGTGTGTGTGTGTGTGTGTGTGTGTGTGTGTGTGTGTGTGTGTGTGTGTGTGTGTGCGTGCGTGCGTGTGTGTACATGTATCTGTGTCTGTGATAATTTGCATCTTTGTTTGTGTGTGTTTGTGTGTGTGTGTGTTCGTGTGTGTGTGTGTGTGTGTGTTCGTGTGTGCGTGCGTGCGTGCGTGTGCGCGTGCCTACGCCTCAGTGTTGGGAATAAACAGAGTTCCCACAGAGAGGAGAGGCTGCTATAAAAGCCTCTGAAAACTGACTAATTTCCAGGGGGTCAGTTTCAGTTCTCGCGTACGCATTTGCTGCAGAATCTCAGTGCCACAGGGGTGCTCAGCACAGAATAATGAGCACAAATTAAGAAGTTTCAATTTCAGCAAATATCTCACTCCAATCCAAATGAACTCATAAACATTTCACTCAATCTCATTTCAAAGAGCTTAGAGGAGCTGCCAGTTTTTCCTGTGACAAAGACTCTAATAAGACACACTTAATGCAACTGAGCTTTTTATGACAACATAATCAAACTAATATGAGTAAAATCTTATGAAGGCTAATTTGGGTCATCTATCACAAAGGCAAGTGATTAAAGTGCATGTCTGTTATGTCATCCAGACTTAAATGCAGTATTTAAGAGAGCTCTTTAGATAGATTATTACCACTAAGTCTTCCTAAGGGTATCACAAACAGCAAGGCTGTCAAGTAAGCAACATGGCTCTGCTTCACTTTTGTATTACACTTTTTAACAGCTGGGAGGTCTGAGGGATGAGAAGGAAAAAATATTTTCTTGTTCTCTTTCTTTCCTGCTCTCTCATTCCACTAGTGGTTGTCTTCAGCTACTCTTTCCCTGTGTGTGTGTGTGTGTGGGGTCTAGTCCAACAGACAACCAGAGAGGGTGTCCCTACGCCTTCCTTCCCCGCTGTCTTTCACTAACCCTAATCTCATCTTGCTTTGCTCTCTCTCTCTTTCTTTCTCTCCCTCTCTTTTACTGTCTCTCTCGCTCTTGCTCTCTCTCTCTCTCTCTCTCTCTCTCTTATTTTTATCTATTTTTGTTGTCTCATTCAGCTGTCTTTTTTGAATGCTGACTGATGAAGAGAGGAGTCAAGAGCAGATATGCTTGTATGTGTGCACGTGTCATTGAGGGAGCGAGAGACAGAGAGAGAAACAGCAGACAAAAGAGTGATATAAATATGCATACAAATGTAGTACATTCACAATAAAGGCCATATACTAGAGCCTCAGTGCTTTGTTCTGTTATTAGAGTGCATGCTTTTACCTGTGCCTATATGTGTTGAGCATATCCAATAAGCAGAAATGAGAGGTATTGAGGCCTTGGGTTGTGTTTCAATACAATCACTGGGGTCTGCAGGGCACTCAAGGCTGCAGACTGTTGTGTTTCCTCTGTGCCATTTGCATGAGTAGTGCATTGTAATGAATTCATATCCAACACCCAGTGTGCACATACACAAAGTACCAGACCAAATCAACAAAGTACAAACGAACACTGTGTTAACGAGTGCAGTTTGCCTCTCTTTCTCTCTCTCACTCTCTCTTTCTCTCTCTCTCTCTCTGATGAAGGCCATCATCCAACAGTTGTCGTGAAGCAAAAAACAAAGACTAATTGCTAGTAGCTGGGGCAGAGCATAGTTAATTGGCCGTCCTAATGTCCATGTGCTATTAAATGATAAGAGGTGCTTGTGGAGAATGATATGAGAACCACAATGCAATGTGTCATGAGCTTCTCTGTCTGTCTGTGTCTGTGATTTGTGTGTGCACTTCTGTATATATGCCTATGTCTGTGTGAGGTGACTTGTCTGACAACATGCTGTTCCATGCTGACATCAGTTCAAAGTCCACAGGGACGGTTTCAGCTGCCTTGGAGTGTTAGATGTGCTATTTTCCCTGGTGTACCCTGTAAATCCACCCAAAGCTGCTTCAATCTCCGTGTAATGGATGTGGTGTACTCTTACACAAAGTGATGATGACTGTATAACTTAAGTGGCTCTCAAACAAATATTGAAAACAATTATGAACTGCCCTGCCAAATGTGTTTGCAGTAAATTCACTGGTCTACAGCATTAGTGCTATGTATTCTTTTTAGATTGTTATAGATATGCCACTAATTGCGCTTATTTGGCAAACAGTATGCACCTCCAAAGGAAACGTAGGGCGGTGATGGCATCATTGGATTATTACTTTACTTTCTATTGATAGCACAATGTTCTTTTAAACATCGGCAGAAGTCACCTCTAATTCTGCCAGTAAAAGCAGGAGGAACAACTTTGGGGAACGAAAAAAAAAAATGCTGCAGAGACTGACAAAACAGAGAGAGAGCAACAGAGAGAGAGAGAGAGAGAGAGAGAGAGAGCACAGAGAGAGAGAGAGAGAGAGAGAGAGAGAGAGAGAGAGAGAGAGAGAGAGAGAGAGAGAGAGAGAGAGAGAGCAGAGAGAGAGAGAGAGAGAGAGAGAGAGAGAGAGAGAGAGAGAGAGAGAGAGGAGTGCAGGAGATACTGGGGAGCTCACATTTAAATAAGTAGGAATTAATAGGCCAATGCTTTAGGTTAAATAATGACAAGGAAAAAACACATAAATAGGGGAGCAAAACTGCACAAAACAAGTGGTACAGCCTGTGGAGTGTAGCTGTCGCTCTTTTGATAAGAACTGAGAGAGATGGTGGTGGTGGGGGGAGGTTGTTGGTGGAGAGAGAAGCTCCGGCACACCTGATTATCACCATAGAGAAGCTCCAGCACACCTGATTATCACCATCACTCTCAACACTGCAGTCCCACAGAGCCTCCATCACTGTCACACTCACACCTGCATCCACATGCACAACACTCAGGAGAGAGAGATGGAGAGAGTGAGAGAGAGAGGGAGAGAGATACATCCATCTAGGTCTATAGATCAATAGATCTATAGATAGATAAATACAAGATAGAGGGAAGGAGAGAGAGAGAGAGAAAGAGAGAACAGTGACAGAGTGAAAGCTCTGATGAAACCCATCCTTTATCCTCCTCCACACAAACAGCAGAGCATCAAGCAGCAGCCTCCAGCAGCAACTCCCCTCAGGCTGCAGCACCCTACAGGCCAAGCTCCATCATACTACAGACCTCCTCCATCCTACAGACCTTCAGGCTGCACAACCCTACAGACCTCCTCCTCGCTACACACCCTCAGCTACAGGCCGAGCTCCAGTGTACTACAGACCTCCTCAGCACCACAGACCTTCTCCTCACTACACACCAGGGGCGTCGGACTGGGGGTAAAACCACTACTGATTAGTAGGGGAGAGAGGGCCCCTGAAATGCCTGGAATATATTTTATTTTACCTGGGTTGAGGAACATGGGGGCCCATCAGGACTGCCTATGCAGGGGCTACGCCCCTGCTACACAACCTCCGCTACAGGCCGAGCTCCAGCGTATTACAGACGTCTTCCGCACTACGCCCCTAAGGACCTGAGCCCCACCGCAACAGAACCTGTTGACACCAGTGGGAAATTCATGAATGCGCACCTCTGTGTCTGAATGCTCTAATGCTTTTCATGCTTGGACATTTGAGCCTGATTAAATGTGACCACATATGTACAAGTTTACAGTGTTGCGCTAGCCAGGTGTTGTGTGTGCACATTTGAATTTGCTCTGTTGATCTGTCTGGCCATCATCCCATTCAAGCCCATTTCCAAATCTCCAAATGCTCCCCAGGAACCAATCACAACTGTTTATCCAGCATGGGGTGGACTTCATATGATAACAGATAGAGGAGAATGGTTAGGAACACTGTTGAACTCAACCAATGGCTGCACTGATTGCATCAATTGAGCAAAAAACAGCATTTAAAGCCTTCATTTAGAAGAAAGATATACTTGCTGTACTTCCAAGGAGATTTCGTAAGACCTCAAAGTACCAATTTAAGCTTAATTTCACTGTCTATAACACCCCTGGAAATTGGAAGTGAAGTAAGGATCCCCAGACCAGTTCTCTTTGGAGAATCAGTCTGCTGTCAGCCAGACTAGTGTTGTGCATGAATGAGTTCTGAAGAATGCATTCATTGAACAAGCTCACTTTTCTATGAAGGGTGAACTTAACATAATGTATTTGCAACAGAGGAATGTGATTTTGAACTCATTCAGCTTTATGTGAGACTCTGAACAACTCTTTAGATCCAGATAAACCGTTTAAGAATGCCTCCCAAGCTGTGTATTGAGACACTCTATGCCTCTCTCCAAAGCCAAGGCTCTGTAGTACGCACCTGTGGCCTCATGCTTATAAAATAAATAGGTTAGAAACTATGTTCAGGTTAGTGTTGTAGTCAAAGTGAAACCACTACAATCAGTGTGTAATGCTGAATACTGCTATGCTAACCATCTTATTCACTGCTATTGGGCATTCGGGGCATGGGAATTCGGGCAGGCTAATTTCACTGTTGCCAGATTCCCTGTAGGGAGGATAGGGTTGTGGTGTGTGTGTGTGTGTGTGTGTGTGTGTGTGTGTGTGTGTGTGTGTGTGCGGGGGTGCTGTTACATCTCTCAACATTAGCAGAGGAGGTGAGATTAGCACTGCATGTTAATAACCATCTCTCAGCGCTAAAACCCTTTCAGTAGGAATCAATCACCAGAGACCGACGTGAGAAGGAACGATCTACTTGGATAAGATGATTAGAGATTAGAGACTACCTTTGACAGACATGGAGAAAGAGAGAGGGAGGCAGAGAGACAGACAGAAAGAGAGAGAGTGAGAACGAGAAAAAGAGAGAGAGAAACAGAGAGGGGGAGGAAGAGAGAGAAAATAAACATCTGGGGAAACTAGCACTGCTGCAGTGGTACCTAATAAGGACAATGAAAGGATTAGTGTCCTACATTCTGTCACTAAGCTAATCAAAAGGGAGGATTCTTATGAGTGACGATGGCAGAGAGATAGACAGAGGATAGAGAGAAAACGTTGGCTTTTGGCAATCAAAGGCAGAGAGACATGGCCAAGCTAGCTTTGGCTATAGCAACACATCTCACATCATGAAAGCCAAGACATTCTCTTTGTGAAAAGGCCTCTAAGTGGATCAGACTTCTTCCAAAGGGAATTGGAAGATGATAGGAGGAGGATAGTTAGTTGATTGGCTGGGTGGGGTGATTGGTTGTTGATTAGTCAGTCCCCTTCTTGGAATATTTTGAAATAAGGACTATCAATGAAGTGATTAATGCTTTTTATGGCTCTGTAATGTTCATTTTGGGGTCCCTGTTTTTAGGTTCCTGTGTGATTTTAATGAGTTCAGACATGTTATGTTGTGTTAAGACCTTTTTGCCTTAGTATCATTAAAATATCCTTGCCTTAGCATCATCAGTCTTTTTAAAGTTAAATGCAATTTGGTCCCCTGACATGTGTTGCTCCGCTGCTAACTCATGAAATAAAGAATAACAATCAATAACAAGACTATTATTCCAACAAGACTGATACCTCATTTTCCCTCTTTTATCTCAAACAAAGTCTATTCTGCACGAGTGACAGTTTTGCCATTAAGCCTGATATTTAAACATTCCACATGGTCATGTTCTTAGAAAATGTTAAGACCATAGATCTCCGGAGAGTACTTAGTGATGGATTGATCAGCTGTCTCTGTATCAGTGTCTGTGTCCCCTAGGGGGCTCTGCTCAAGCATGTCATTAGACTCAAACACGAG
The DNA here is from genome assembly GCF_017589495.1 of Alosa alosa. Classification (NCBI taxonomy): domain Eukaryota; kingdom Metazoa; phylum Chordata; class Actinopteri; order Clupeiformes; family Clupeidae; genus Alosa; species Alosa alosa. The sequence continues at coordinate 18,780,986 of NC_063196.1, forward strand.
GAGCAGAGAAGCCCGACAACACGCCCCAAAACACTCCCATTTAAAGTACACTTTCTTGCCATCGGAGGGGGAAAAAAATGCATTTTTCATCAAAGACATTTGATAGAATTTCCAGAGTGAATTATAGTTGGATTCGGCGTAACTGTCTTCTTCTGCCAAGTTCAGAGAAACCCAGTGAGTGTGTGTGTGTGTGTGTGTGTGTGTGTGTGTGTGTGTGTGTGTGTGTGTGTGTGTGTGTGTGTGTTGAATAAAAATATGTAAGAATAAAAATATAAGCACTGGGTAAACGAAGCATAACACCACAACCATTAGCATGGTATACTGGAGCATCAATCTCCTGCCTCCCTCCCCGGACACACTCATAAATCCTATCTGGATGAGGGGGCCTTTTAACACAAGACAAATTAATCAGGAAATCAATGATTCCTCCTGACTCACCCAGTCTTCTTTACACTGTATTGAAAGAGTTACTACCAGGCAGAAAGGAGAACCACAAAACAAGCACTTTTTACAAGACATTTTAAAAGAATTTGTAACCATGTTGGACAACTCCAACTTTTGTTTTCCTCTGAAAATCTGTCCTATTTTTTCATCTTTTTTTTCTGCAGTTCAATAACAGGATTGGCCAGCCATGCATTTAACACTGACAGGTGAGAGTGGCCTGCACCTCTCCGACACTAAAGTAACGGGCATCCATCCAGTGTAATTTTCCCATGGCAATCTCGTAAATCCGCCCCGCAAGCGAAGCTATTTAGCATGAGATGAATTAATCAGAAGATCAATGATGCCTCCTGATCCTCAAAAGGCTTTCTACAGGGGCCCTATAAAGCCACATGGTCGGGAAGAGAATTAAATTGAGAGAGAAAATCTCTCGTGTTTGTGTATGGCGAATGGAAAAGCGGCGGTATAGCGTTGATTCTCATTTTCTATAGACATTATTGCTTTGATGTCCAAATCATCAGTGGTCTGGGAGCTCCCTCACACCCTCTCTTCCCTGTTACACAGCTCAGTGCAGTTATTACCCCACATCCTCTGGAGTGTCTATTGATCTGTTATGGAGAGGAGAGATGGCAGTCTTCTTCATTTAGGCTGAGTGATGGGAACGTTCTATCCCTATGTGGGGCCACCAAGAGTGGGTGAAATCAGACACGTCAAACAGGATGGATTAATGTCCAATTTAGCACTGCGCTGAAGTGTTCTGAAGACAGAGCATCAAAAATGGAAGGCATATAACACACACACACACACACACACACACACACACACACACACACACACACACACACACACACACACACACACACACACACACTCATATACTGCATTTTATTTCACTATATTTATTTATTTTATTTTGTTCTATTTTTATTTATATGTATGTGTGTATGTCCAGATTTATTGTATAATAAGTGCTTTGGGAATTGAATAACCTTGTCATGCAAATAAAGCATTTTGAATTGAATTTGAGAGAGAGAGAGAGAGAGAGAGAGAGAGAGAGAGAGAGTTATTGTCATGGCATTCTTGGTGTTCATCTTACAGGAGCGAGTCTGGGAAAACACCCACTGCACATTCCCTCCAGCCTCTGAGTGGATCTGACATCCTCTGAAATCAGCCAGTGTCTGGGTTCCAGTGTAGACACTCTCACACAAATGGATGTGGAGAGTGCATTGTGGGTTACCCTCGGGACCCAGGTAGATACTCATCTGGGCAGATCCTGGCACACCTGCTGTATCTTGAATCCATTCCTGGAGATGGAACTGCCAGTTAATGGAGGAGAGTCTCTCTATCTATCTATCTATCTATCTATCTATCTATTTGTCTCTTTCAAAATTCCTGCCATCATCTTTCCTCTTACCTTTCAACCTATTAATCTACCTCTTCCTTCTATGTCTTGTTTCTCTCTCTATTTCTCCTCTCTCTCCATTCCTATCAGCCCTCTCTCTCTTCCTCTCTCTCTCTCTCCATCTCTCTCTTTCTCTCTCTCTCTCGCTCTGATTTGGGGAGAACAGTTCTTTCTGCCCTGGAGGCAGAGGCCTGTTCTCTGAACGAGGGATTGCCCTGTTCCTGTTCCCAGTGTAAAGGCATTCAGTATGCAGTCAGCTGCTCGCTCCAAGCCTGTCTCTCACTGCGGAGGGGCAGAGAGGGGAGAGGACCACAACAGAGGCCTAGAGGCAGAGCAGCAGAACTGCCATGAGGCTACACAGCCACTGATACACAGGTCCTACAGGGACAAATGAGCGGTAAAAGAGAGGGTGGGGGCACATTTCCGGTCTCATGCACTGAGACTGTTTAAAGGAGAATGGATAATGGACGGCACGGGGTTCAGGTAGCAGGAAATTATGCACATTTAAGTGATCAAAAGGCGTCATTTTTCTGCTACTTGTATGGTTGATTATCCTGCCTACAGTATGTCTTAACTGCTGAACTAATATTAATTTACAGATATCATTTCCACATTTGAATTGTGAAAACTTGTTGAACTATCTTTTTTCTGCTTACACATCTTTTCTTCTTAAGTCTGTGCTTCCATCAGACCAGTAATTTGTGGTACACTATGCAAGACTTTCACCTTAATATACAGTAACCTTTACGAAGCCAATTTGATGGTTAACAAACTTGTAATAGTCGAATCGTTCACCTAGCATAGCTATACAACATAGATGTAGCGAATCGCTACCAAGAAAACCAGCCATGCCAAGCCAAGAACGGTGGCCCGACAAATCTCGCAAGAATCGTGAAACATTACCTTGTCAGTAGATATAGCTCTTTGGAGACAGTCTTTGCCTGTTGTTAATCCTTCACCTCCACAACAAAAGCATTTTGATTGTGTACAGGGGGGTTAAGTCATGAGAAGTTTGCTATTCATAACAGCAGAGTAAAATGTAAATATATCGCGACTCTAGAAGGAGCTCTACAGTCGCCAAAAATAAAACCTAAACCTGCATAGTAAATGAACAAATAACCCAGGCATTGCACAGGTATGTGTTTAAAGAAAATGTAACTACTTCATAAGTGCTATATGCTATACACAACAATTGGAATTTCAATTAGACCTTGGTATAAAAAAAATGAAAGGAGGTTATGGCTTATGGGAGGTTACAGTTTTGATTCTCAGTCATGGTCGATGACTTCAGTCAAAATTAAGTAAAGTGACTAGAGAATGTGAATATCTCCTTAAGCTTTTAGAAAGCCTATTAGCAAAAGGTTAAACCAAGTCAATTTCATATGATCTTAATCGACCATCGAGCCACCATACAATTAACCTTAAACTGAGTAGGAAGACCGAGCCCTTTTTATTATGAAACTCTGAACATTTTCTCCCAAACTGACAGCAAACTCAGAGGGCACCCAAACTGTCTAATCATCAGGTGATTAAGGAACACCAAAGTCGGGCTTGACCTTGAAAGTTGACACAAGAGGAAGTAATAAGTGCCTTGAGAAAGGCAAATTGATTTTCCCTCTCGCCTCGCTCATCCTTAATGCCAGGATGCTCAAAGGCTAACCATTCATCATTTTCTTAACATTCCACACTGTCTGAGCCGCAGAGTTAAAGAACATTTCCAAAAGTCCCTGTCAGCAGGTTGGTCAAGGTGTCATAGAATTAATTCAATCACACTTCACCGCACTTTCTTTACAGTTTTTTTCAGTCGCTAACAAGCGTTTGTCCAACCAGTTTCAAACTCTAAATACAATTAGCACAGCATCTGTCTTTTGTGGCCATACCATTCACACATTTCATGTTGTTAGCACATGATGTGCAATCAGTGAACACATTTCCACAATGCTTACATTTTGTTTTTGTAGTATTTACTAATGTTAACACACAACATTCCACAATAGCAAAAACAATATTCCAAACCTTAGATGCAGTATAAAAACCTCTGCTTCTGCAATGATATCAGTTCAAAAACAATATATCTCAGCCAATAATAAACAAATTAAATAATTGACACACAACTTATTTATGTTGGGTAAATTGGGCCAACCACAGCTGATTCCAGTCTGGCTTAGACTCAGTGGCAGGGGTTATTTTTTTCTATTACATTGACACTTATGTATGCAGTAAAAAGAGGAAACAGAAAAAGACAAACACTGTAAGCAATACTGTAAAACTTTTTCTGTTCTATCATACTGTAAACAGTATTTCAGAGAGAGAGAGAGAGAGGGAGTCTTCTGCACCACCCACATACACTTACACATTCCCTAAGATAGTTACAAAGAAGGCAAAGAATTTGGTGGTAAAATAATGCAGAACTAAAATGGAACTTCAATAGGTCTGTCTGGGTGCATTTGAGGTCACTGAGTAAGTCTATGTCTGTGTGTGTGTGTGTGTGTGTGTGTGTGTGTGTGTGTGTGTGTGTGTGTGTGTGTGTGTGTCTGTGTGTGTGTGTGTGTGTATGTGTGTGTGTGTGTGTGTGTGTGTGTGTGTCTATGTGTTTGTATGATTTCAAAGCAGAGGTAAAACCGAAAACAAATTCAAGTAAAACATGAACAAGTTACCCAAAGGTGAAACTGTCTGCATCACTGTGGTATGTTGTATAAAAGTTTTCATCTCATTTAGTTCAGAGTCTGTTCAGAGATGACCCTCTGGACTCGCCCTGGACTCAATTACAGCTCTATGTCAGCGTTCAGGTCAAACCCTCTCTGTATTCACCCTAACACTGATTCTGCACAGTAAGGTCAGAGTGTGTGTGCGTGTGTGTGTGTGTGTGTGTGTGACTGCTTACACGTGTGTGTGTGTATGTGGGTTTTGTGTGTGTTTGTATGTGTGTGTGCTAACATGTGCATGTGTGTGTTGGCTCCAACTATGAGAGTGTATGTGTATGTGTGTTTCAGGTCAAAAGAACACCAAACAATTAATAATGCATTAAATTTGCATCTCCCTCTCTCTCTCTTCTTATCCATTTATTCATCAATCTCCCTTTTTTCATTTTTCCATTCATCCATCTCTCTGGGTCTACATTCCTTTGCATTGTTTCTCTTCCATCTCTTATGAATGTCTCTCTCTCTCTCTCTCTCTCTCTCTCTCTCTCTCTCTCTCTCTCTCTCTCTCTCTCTCTTTTATTCATCGATCTACCCTTTTTCCTTTTTCGATTCCATTTCTGTAAAAAAAGTGGTCTGGAGTGAATTATTCAGCATATGTACTTACTTCACTTTCCTTCGACAATAACAGAATCCACTTCATCATCCAATGAGCCAAAACAACTGACCCGAGCAAGGCCCTTAAATCTAAACAAAACACACAAACACCACACAGCTATGGCAAAAAACAACAAGCAGCCTACTGTGGAGGAAATGCAACATGTGCTGTTCAGCTCTGCAATTCACCTTCTGCTCTCTCCAGACAAATTGACATAAGTTTATCAGAAAACCAATGAGCTGCCCTGGATGCCCCGATGGAGACATCAATTACGGCACAGAGCCTGGCAAGTGGTTCCCATCTGGCCTGAAAGGGGTGGTTGTGGAGTGTGTGTGTGTGTGTGTGCATGTGTGTGTGTGGAGGGGTGTGTGTGTGTGTGTGTGTGTGTGTGGAGGGTATGGGGGGGGACCTGCTGTAATTCGCTAATCAGAGACGAGCAGTGGTTAGGCGATCTATGTCATCTCACTGGTTGGAGATATCACTGTCGCCACGGGCTGTCAATTCTTGAGCTCCGCAATGAATTACCGCTTGGGAAAAGAGAGAGAGAGAGAGAGGGAGATGGCTGTTCTGACACGAATCCGCTAATGAGATGTAGGCTATTAGACGTGACAAAAGAGCTCTTTCAGCTTTCAGATGGAGCTCATGGGACACACCCCCAGAGTCTGATGGCCTGTCGTCAGGTCAGTGGAGCACCTGAGGCTTCTTCAGTAGAGCTGCCTGGTGCCTGAGAGTGACAGCATTTCCCTATTGCATTTCCATAAGGCTCGGTTCCTCGGTCTGGTCAAAGGGAAACTACTGTCAGGTGTTAGATTACACATACGTACATCATGCAAGCAGTCTGTGTGAGGATGAGAGGGGAGTTTTAGAGTATGACTGACATCTGCATTCTTTCAGTAAAGCACTGAGATCATTTGGGGTTTATGGTTGAGCTGATGCTGAGTTCAGGGGTTTCACTGGGCCACAAAGAAGGCAGCCAGCCTGATGAGACTGACAGCTGACAGTGGAGTTTAGTCCATCGGATCATAAGTGTAATGCATGTGCCGTGTGTGTGTGTGTGTGTGTGTGTGTGTGTGTGTGTGTCTGTATGTCTGTGTGCAGGAGGATGCCCAGTATGTTAACAGGAAAGGTAGGTGTGTAAGCACACACACACACAATCTGCAGAAGCCAGATTATTTTTTACTATTGTTTTCACTATCACCAGTCAGACACAGCCGCTAAGACAGAGCAGCCTTGGAGAGAGAGACGCCGGTGCAGCTCAGATGTCTTCTTAATTTTCTTTATCCTTTACTAAAAGGTGCAGAACATTATTAAATGTTTCGATGTAGTCACATCTTCATCAGAGTCCTTCGCTAATGAACTCTGATGACTCTGATGAAGATGTGATGAAGATGTGACTACATCGAAACGTTAGTCAAAGTTTAATAATGTTCTGCATTCTGTCTTGGCCTGGTTGCACTGGATTGTCGCCAAATGACAGAAGCGCGGAGAACCCTCCTTTGTCTACAGAGCAGCCTTGATTTGAAAGCCAAAGAAATCTTCCAGAGGCTGACTTGCCACATCCAGCAGCCTCTCTCTCTCAGCCAGGCTGCTGTAGGCCCTGAGCGAGGGCAGTCCAGAGAGGCGTCCAGATCCATTCAATCAGGAGCAACAGTGCAGTGAAAGACCCTTCCCTCTGCTCGGACAGAAGCCTCTCACTGTGTGATGTCGAGAGAGAGAGAGAGAGACAGAGAGAGAGAGAGAGAGAGTGAGGGAGAGAGAGAGAGAGAGAGAGAGAGAGGAAACTCCAGCTTTCTGTGCTGCTGGCAAAGGGCATTCATTCCCCAGGAATTGTAAAACTTTTACTTTGACACATTTTGTAATGCAAAGGGATTAACCCATTATGCTGTAAAATATTCCAGTTTGACAGAATGAGGCAAAGTGTCAATCAATTCCTCTCATTCTTCATGTGAATGTGCAGCAATCAGTCAGTTCCACATTATAGCTCTCCATTGTGCTCTCTCCATCTCTTTCCCTCTCTCTCTGACTTCTCTATCTCCCTCTCTCGCTCTTGAAATATTAGGCGATGTACAAAAATACTTCTGAAAGGCCACAGTGGATGCCGCTGAGACAAAACCCAATCAACCCCCGCCCCCCTTCTCCTCTCTGCTCCCCATATTCCCATTTATAGTTCTAGAAATTAATTGCTCTCATAAAGCAATTAAGAAAACTGCTATTTTTGCCCTTATAAGTGAACAAATATAGCATTGCAAAAGCCTACATCTACTCACAATACCTACATGTATGCTAGTACAAACACACGCATAAGAAAATACACACAAATGGTGCCATTGTAAATCTGTCTCAGAACAAGCAATCCATGATAAAGGAGTTGATGGCTCTTTGTGAGAGTTAAATTTATCCCCTTACAGCCTTGTATGATAACAGTTGTTCTTGCATGGATCCCTAGGCATTGCACCAAAGGGCACTTTATCTCAGTGCCTCTGTGGGCAGCTGGTCCACTGAAGGCCTACCTATTCATGCTTATTCACCTTATTCAGCCCCGCCCATTGTTTTAAATTCCACGTTGTCTTTAAACTTCCGGTCGGCTAGCTACGTCTAGTTAGCTTCATTGGGATAACACGGCAGAAGAGGATAGAGAGGCTAACTTACAGAACAGCCGCTCCAAAGTCAGTTTTTCTTAACTTCAGATAGGAAAGCTGTATAACAGAAATGTCTTAAGTCACCAAAATCCTAAATAAACGTTCCTAACTTTAGGATGACCCATAATATATGATGCCAGTCATCTCGATAGAGCTCTGCTATCTCAATGTATCGCAATGGATGTACTGCTCAATCGGAAGTTCGGAGACAATGTGGGCAAAGCTAGCGCCCCCATGTTTGCGTCCTGTGTGGTGTATAGACCCTTTCAAGAGAGTTCCATTATCAGCATCATAGTTGGCTTCCGTTTTAACATTCCATATGTTATCTTAATGCAGAGGAAGTAGATTGGGAACCAAATAGAATGTTCAAGCATTGTTTTTGTTTTTATTGTTGAAAGGGTCTATAAAAGGCAATGAAATAGTGGGCTACTACAGCATCGCCGGATTGTGTATAACACCATGAGTAAGCACTAAGCAGTGATAGTAAGTTGCTTTCAGCGTCAACAGTGGGAGCAAGGGAAACCACACACAGTACATACACACACATCGTGCGCACACACACACACACACACACACACACACACAAACATGGCACACAGGGTACATGCATGTCCACACACACACACACACACACACACAGCACATGCATGCCCACACACATACAGAGCTTTATAAAAGCTTGATTGTGATTGTGTTTCTTGCTTATCTTTGGTCAATGATGAAAAATAGTAATTATCACAAACACACCGCCTGCATAAGTATCTTCCACACTGTCAATTAAAAGTAAATTGTTGATTGTTTATCGCCCAATTTAAAGACACACAAACACAGAGTATGCAACATTTATGCAACTCTCACTCGCTCTTGAATTGTGATGTAACACTGTGTAAGCAAACACGAGGAAATGCTGACACAAGCAATTTTCCCGAAAGCATCTCGGGCATGTTGTGTCAACAAGGTGCGAGCTGTCCACATAGATTAAAAGAATATAACTAGGCAATCTAGCGTTTAAAAAGAAATGTATAATAATAGTTATATTTACTTATATTTGCTTAAGACGGGGGAAATGTTATTGAGCAACGGAGTATCATATCAGAGCACAGTGTCTGGTCTACGTGCAACGCTTTCAAATGTCACGGTAGCCTATACTAAGGCTTACTAAGTGTATAGGAGCCAGTAACTGCCTCTATGACCATGTCATAGTAGGTTAACTAGCGCAAGGCTGTGGAGTTAGTAAAAGCAGTGCACTGTGAAGGATGGCCGCAACATGCTTCAGCACCATGGACAGCGCACAGTGCTGTAGCCACTGGTGTCAGTGAAGTGCTCTGGCTACTGCTGTCAGTGGAATGAAACACTCAGTGACACGTTTGTCTTTGATTTACCGATAAGCGACTTCTCGTCACCACATGGGTTTTGTGGGACAAAGGGGGACGGGGGCCTGGCTACGAATTAACTGAGACAAACACTAAAAATGTCAACACATATACAGAGACTTACCTCCTTTATTTTCGCCCTTTTCTGTTTGATTTCTGGGTCCGTTGGCTCCTGTCCTGTTGCTCCGGGCGGCCGGATATACTCAATAACGGGGAGATTTTTACCTCTCCAACCTTTAACAAGACCTTTAATAACTTCGTCCTTGTCGTTTCTGATATCTTTCTTAATGTCATCAGGATGCTTTTGAAGTGTGTCTTGTGCTTCGATTAAGAGCTCATCGTGATCTTTCTTTATTTTTACATTTTTTTCCGTATTTCCACTTCCAACACCGGAGTCTCGATCTGTACCTGTTCGTGTAGCCGTTTCGACGGACGATGAACGCAAGAAAACTCCACCGAGAAGCTTTGACGAATTCGGCAAGAAGAAAAGCACCCCGATACACACTGTAATAAAAGCACTGAAAACTAAAAGCAAAATGAATTTTTCAGACAATCGAAAATAAGTCGGGCTGGCAGACTTCCTATTGGAAGTCGCAGTGAAAGGTAGGAGAGTTACTACAGGCATTTTCTTTCCTTCGTGTCGAAAGACAGGCTGAAGAAAGAAAAGCTGAGTTCACAAATCGGATCGCTTAATCACCCCTCGCCACGTTCAGTCTGTATAGAAAGTCAGGTTGGTCTACATTGGTTGTTTGTTGTCAAAGTCTCGAGTGTCAAGCTGCAGTATCATCTCTCCATACCGAAACACATCTGCAGAAAACTCTCGCCTACTTGTCTGCGGAGCTAAACGTAAGGCGCGTCAGTTATGTGATACTGACAGTTCTCCTTGTCCAATCACCATCCTTCTGTCGTCGCGATACTATTCACAATGTCTATATTCATCCAGTACAGTGGAGCAGAGCTAACCATCTGTTTTTCAGTATGCAAGCTTGTATAGCCTATCACCGATTACGCAATAATCTGTTTCTTCTGATGTGTTGTTGTATGTGCAAACTTTTTACTATGATCTCGGCCAGAAAAATAAATTACATTACATATACATATTTATTTGTAATATCCCATGAATTGTTTTAGGATGTATGTATTTTTGTTTCAAGTGTCTACAAGCTACAGAGGCATAATCATATTCATCGTTATGACACTATTAGTAGGCTAAATCCCATATGTAATGTATATGTAATGTAAATCAGGTTTCTAGGCCAAGTATACTTGTATACAAGGAATTTGGTCTCTTCATTTATCCCATCCGTGAAATAGTGAACACACAGAGCACACAGTGAACACACAGTGAGGTGAAGCAAACACTAACCCGGAGCAGTGAGCTGCCTTGCTACAGCGGCGCTCGGGGGAGCAGTAAGGGATTAGGTGCCTTGCTCAAGGGCACTTCTGCCGTTCCCACTGGCCAGTGATCAAACCGGCAACCCTTTGGTTCCAAGCCCGAAGCCCTCACCAGTAGGCCACGACTGCCATAACTATACATATAGCCTAAATGTTCAGGACTAAACTAAAAAAGACCATAATTAATATGTCAATCTAGGCAACACTTTGAAGTAACCTTTGTTAATTTGGTGGCTAAAAAAATAAATAATAGACTACCTTGATGCCTTGATGTTTTCATGGACATAATAGCATACCAGGGCCATTTTATTAAAGCTAAATAGACCAATACATAGACTACACATTATAGTAGAAGGTCATGTGCAGTGATGAGGCTACTTTGTGGACTACAATCAGTTTCCATTTCAGCCCAACAACCTCAATCAAAGCAATATAATGATTAAGACAGTTTAAGGTAGCATCTCTCTGTCTCTCTCTCTCACACACACACACACCCATGCATGCACACACACACACACACACCCTCTCTCACGCACACACACACAGCTTACATTTCGCAGTGATGTCTCAGCTTATTGGCAATGGTTTGATTGTGTCTATTTCAGTAAGCAGTAAACACAGCATCACAGGTATCCTCCAAATGCACAACAAGAGAGGAAATTAAAAGAATTTATGCAGATTACAGTTCAATTACGGCTCAGCCGACCAAAGCAGTTTCACAGATCAAGTAATTGCAGGGCCCTCTTTACAACAAACCAAGTCAAGGATTCTGAGAGTGCAACAGTGAAAAGAGAGCTTTGACACCAAACTGTGCTGGACCATCTCTCTCAACATGCAAACTGCAGTGTGGACAGGTGGAGCTGATCTTAATCAGACTCATGTCTTTAAGCACAAGCAAACGCTCAGCTCACTCGTTCTCTCTCCCCCTCTGTCTTGCACTCTTGCTGCCAGTGGCTATCTCTCTCTCTCTCTCTCTCTGTCTCTCTCTCTCTCTTCATCAAGCTTAAACAGTCATGAATTACGCATCCCAGCACTTTCTTTGCTCCAGGCTTGATCAGTCATGTGGCATAATTCTAGTGAGGTATTTTTTTTTGGAGAACTGTGTAATTTCATGACTGAGAACCATTAAATATAAATGGCCACAGACACTGTCAGCATCTCTGAGCTGGAAGTTCTGGAACCAAATGCATGAGTTGTGAAATTTTGAGGAACCACATGCCTCATCCTCCAAACCATGTTTCTTACTGACTGTCTTTACAAGATTGACAATTGTGTCCCGAGATAATTCAGCAGGGGATTCATTTTTCATTGAATTTCTGACTCGAATGTAGCCTAGAAATCTAGACGCGCCCCTAGCGGCGCCATGGCTAGTCTAGCAATTCTCAGTTGGCTTGTGACCTCCAGAAATCGAAACTTAATCAGGCCAATGAAATCGTGTATAGAGTCGTTAGGTGGGCTTAACATAATGATTGATAGCAGAGTTGCAACGGTTTTGCTTGAATTCCCTGCTACTTGAAAACAAATAAGATGGATGTTGCTGCTGGCGAACAGTGTGACACGAGTTAAGCTTTTATTAAATTGCCAAACATTTGAACTAGCCAACTAGCTCTGCTGGTGGGAAACGCATGGACTCATAGCGCTGCAGCTGTCCTATTGCGTGCAGAGGGAATTTGAAAGACAACTGATTATCCCACCCCTCGGACTGAGCACTGCGAACGGTGAGTGCCCAGACCCTACATTTTAAGTTACATTCGAGTTAGCTAAATCAGGCTAACTCGAATGTGCTTCTGTTGGACTATATTACCATTGCCAGTCAGCTCATATATGGTAATTGTGGCAGGTAAGATCTCTTCAGTGGATTCGGACCATGTACAGTACTCAGTGACATTGACGATCTGCTCAAGGAATTTGACGCCATTAAAGCAGGTCTCTCTGTTACCTCTGAGGTGACGTCTTGACCTGTTTGACCATCTACATCTGTGATATTATTCATCATTAAATTCAAAATGTCATGCACCATTTTGAGATCCTTTGAATTCTGTCTTTATTAATGCAAAAAGGGCATTGCTAATTGTCTGTTTTGCATAACTTTCTGTGCTGCCTTTTGGTTCAAGTTGCAAGTTCTTAGTGAAGAAGTTCTTTATTTTCTCTTGTAACCCCCTAAACACCTCACAGGTTACGTTCAACATGGTAGAGTTCAAATGTTTGACATTTTTCAGACAAAGATTGGGCAAACTTCTCTCACTGGCCCCTTTGACAACAGAGCTGGCACTGGTCTTGCCTGATGTGGAATGCAAAATCGCCTGTATGCCTCCAACCACTGTCTCGACCACATCTGATGCAATGGTCTGTACGGACAGGGCGCTGGCTGACCATGTGAATGATTCGGCACATTGCAGCAGAACCTGGCCCACATCTTTGGCTACCTGACTATGTAGATTATCATGGCACAGTTTGTGGATGACGTCAGTTAAGGGAGCAACCAATTCATCAGAGCCCTTGACACTGGAGTGACCAACAGATGTAGTGGGGCAGCTACCATCTACTAGAAGGGATCCAATACTTGTCTGTCCATCATTAACAACCTGATCAATGACGTCCATGGCAACAGAATCCAGTTCACTAGAGAAGTAATCAAGCCATGGCATGCTAGTCGGATGATCTTTCTCACAGCTGTTGTTGGAGGCATAGGACTGCAGAGATGTGTGGCTTCGGAGAAAGGTAACTAAAACATTGGTCACTTCCTCGAAAGCGTTAATCTGAAATTCCACTCTTGATAATCTTTGCATACATGGAATGGGAACATCCTCGAGCCTTTCACTGGTACTCCTGTCAAGTTGGTTGAAAAGGTGCTGAAACTATCCTCAGAGACAACTGAAGAGCTGAAGGAAGTCAAATCGCTCAAGTGGAAAAGGAGACTGTCCTCAACACTGCTGTTGGCCGATGGCACAGATACAGATGTTCCTTGCACAGATGTTTTTTGACCTTGTTTCGAAAGGTAGGAGGAAATGACTACTTTTAAGACATCCTTAGTGCAGGTGTTGAGCAGAACTGGACTAAATGGACAATCACTGTCGCTGTGCACCTTACGGAGTACACAAGAATCCAGTGGTCTAGTCACAGCAAGAACTTGCTGGTGTTTGTGCAGTGTCATCCACATTCAATAAATCATGATCATCTACTACAACTGAGTCGTTCTCCTTAAGGGTATCAGTGGCAATGGTTTGTCTCTGCTGAAAGGGAAGCTGTCCAAAAAACACTTTTAACTTCATTATGATTTTGTAATAAATCCTTTTTGCTTCGATCTGAACCTGGTTCTTCTTTGCACAACTGGCATCTGAGCGGATACTTGGTAAAGTCTGAACTAAAGATTCATTATCCACAGAGCCAGTTCTCCCTGCTGAAGACTGAACAATAGTTTTCATCTCCTCTACAAAGGTCTCAATGACACCAGCAGCAGTCTCCTCAATGAAGAAAAAAATTAGATATGTGATCACTTTCTACTGTTTGCTCTGCACAGTCTGTGCTTGATGGAGCAGAGTGACAACTTTTAATTTTTCCAATAAGGACTTCACTGACCGCCGTCTTGGTCCTTAACTGAAAGTCATCCATGACAACTGATATGACACATGGCTGAGGTGTCTGGCTTTGACCATCCAGTTCTTTGCACTCTTTGTTGACTTCCAGATCCTTTGCATGTTGACATGTCAAAGATTTAACAGTTGTTTTGTCAGATGCCAGCCACCTCTTTGCAGACTTGTTACCATCACATCCTTCCAAGCAGGTTTCCATGGTGTTGATGACTGCAATCATAGCTTCTCCCACAGTTGAAGCTGAAGCCAAATGTATGTCGTTGTCAGAGGTGCTTACCTGGCCTCTTGCAGGAACCTCTCCATTTATGAATGCATCCAGCTTCAGGCTAACTTCTTTAACAAGCTTATCAGCGCTCTTAAGGGTAGCAAGGCTTGACAAGTCTGGAACTGACCTCTTTACCTCAGCCATAGTTGAATTAATCTTCAACACTACGTCCTTTGCAATAGCAGTGCTTCTGGTGGGTGGGATGATGTTGAAGTTTCCTCAATGTCTCTTGAATATTACATTGAATCTGCTCCTCTGTGACACCAAGGTCATCCAACAGCATGGACTGGGGCCTAAAGAATATATAAATACATGAAATGTATAAATCATTTAAATTATGCAATTTATTAGTATGACTAACTTATTTTACCCAGTGACTGTCAAGAAAAGGTACAAAATAAACAAAATAATTTTTCCTTTTTTTCATATGCTTTACTGTTGCATTCCAATTCTTATCAAAGTTATTCTGAACCACATACCGTGTTTCTGAATAAATCGTTAGGCTGGTCGACACCTCGCAGGATGGAGGTGATGAGATGTTTCTCACTTTTGGAATGATTTCAATCAGTACTCCATCTTTCAGAATCATGATGTCATGCTCATCCTCAATATACCTCAAGTTTGGAGACCTATCAGGCTCAAGACATTTAGAGGTCTCCCGAATAGATAAGAACCATTCTGGTTCCTCTTTCAACACTTTGAGGAGGGCTGGGAGAACAAAGTGCATCACGCTCACATTTACATGTCTCATCAAATTAATGCAGACTGTGAAGAACTGCATTTTTGTCATCTGTTTGGAATAGAAAGTAACATGTAATTTATAACACACAAAGTCTATGGGAAAATATTCAAATCAAGTCAAGTCAATTCAACGCAAAACCTTGACAAATGTTTCCTAAACTACAAATGAGGACACTCACTTGATTGGTAGTTGTCTGAGACAGTGTAGCCCACTCTCTGAAGAAATATAAAAAAGGAACATTCTTAGATTCTTAGCTTCTTATATTTTTATGTTAATTATTCTGATTAAGGATAAGGTATAAAAGTAATGTGCTTTGATGCTCTTCATGCTAAAGATCATACAGTGGAATAAGAAAGATAACATACGACTCTGGCAGCTCTGCAAGATATTCTGAAAGGAATAAAAACTCCTCCGGCAGCTTGCGTGTAGATGTAGTGGGCTGGTCTTTCTCTACAAGTGTCCTCGGAGAGGACTGTCCAGTCTGAGAAGGGGCCAAGGCAGGGGCTCCTGGCAGTGAGGTAATGTGTATATGTCAGATTAGGGAAAAAGATGTATTTTTTGTAAGGGATTATGTTACTGATTACAAGAAAATGGTGTGTAGTCTGTAATGGATTACATTTCAAAGTAATCTGACCCAGCACTGGTAGTAGTAGTAGCAGCAGCAGTAGAAGTAGTAGTAAAAGTGGTTATAGTAGTAGTAGTAATAGCAGTAGCAGTAGTAGTGGTAGTGGTAGTAGTAGTAGTGACAGTAGCAGCAGCAGTAGTAGTAGTAGCAGTAGTAGCAATACATGTTTTAAATAACTTTACCTCCATCTGAGGTGGTGCTCCCCTCCTTTTCGGTGGCCCTCCTACTAGACCTCATTATATCCTGAAAGAGAAATATTCCAGGTTTCAAATTATTTGGCATTTACATATAGGATTAAGAAGACCCCATAGGTTGTTTTGAAAAATAATGACAACAGCTAATATTGCATTTGACTGAATGATCCAGATGAAGCCTGAAACGGATTTTAGTTAGCTTAAAGCGATGGTTCGGAGTAATTTCACCCTAGGGTCCTTTGCACCATGACCCCGAGCCAAACACCCTCCCAGAACCTGTTTTCCCTTGGTCAAACCCTGGTCGAGTAGCCCTGTCAGAAACTAATGAGTTTCTGCAGGCGTGAGGAAACCAACTTCTATCTCGTAAATTACCCCACTAATAATGCCCTGAATGGTACGAAACTTCTACAGTATATTCTTTACTCATAAAACGAGGCATTGAAAAGTACATCAGGAGTTTATTTAAATAACACTTGCCTGATGAATGCTATTATCTGCTACTAAACCGCTGCGTCGACGTGACTTCCGTGATTTGGGAAAAGCCCGTAAAAGTCCTGGCAGGAAGCATGCGAAAACGAGGCATTGAAAAGTACACCAGGAGTTTATTTAAATAACACTTGCCTGATGAATGCTATTATCTGCTACTAAACCGCTGCGTCGACGTTACTTCCGTGATTTGGGAAAAGCCCGTAAAAGTCCTGGCAGGAAGCATGCATAAATATGTTTGATGGATTGGATAAAGATACCAAGTCCCTATACCAAATTTGGACTTCATACATCAAAGCGTTACTGAAATAAGAGCTCACTTCCTGTATTGCAGCACCCCCTGTAGAGGCCAAATGATGCCAATTTCCTAGTGCGTCATCATAATCAGGTAACAGGTCCTTATACCAAGTTTAGACTTTGTACATCAAACCGTTGCTGAGATACAAGCTCACTTCCTGTATTGCAGCGGCCCCTATAGAGGCCAAATGATGCCAATTTCCTAGCGCGTCCTCACAATCAGATACCAAGTCCCTGTACCAAGTTTAGACTTCATACATTAAAGCATAGCCGAGATGTTAGCCCACTTCCTGTTAGGCGGCATCGTCGCCATGTGTGATTGGTTGTCAAGGGCAAATAAACTTGAGATGAAAAAATCTGACAAGTATCGTTTGTGCGGCTCGGTCAGAAGATCATCTCCGCCAAGTTCCTTAAAAATCGGATGAAATTTGTGACTGCTGAAACTTTTCGTAGAGTTTGGACTAAATCCAATATGGCGGAGGTCCAATATGGAGGAGGTCCAATATGGCGGAAAGTGACATAATAGGAGTCATTGAACTCAGGTCGGTCCAGGGATTCCAACAGTGCCTGATTTGTGAAAATTGGAAGCACCGTTCAATGTTCACATGCATGAATGCAATCCAGGTTAAACCCATTGGTGGCGCTAGAGTGTTGGGCATAGAGTTCTGTAAATTTGTGAGAGTGATCATGGGACGGTCCTGAATCAGTGCGGCGAACTTTAGACCCAGCGGTTCAATTTTGGCCAAATTTTGACCCGTTGGTGGCACTAGACGGCTGGGTTTAGAGATCCGTAATGAGCGTGAGTGGTCAGTGGAGTGTCCCAAAACTTTCTGCCAAATTTCAGCACTTTTTAGCCAGGCATTCTATGGGCTGCCATAGACTCCAATGTCGGATGTATAATAATAATAATAGAAAAAGCTAGTAACTCAATGGGTGCCTTCGCAGCTTCGCTGCTAGGCCCCCAACAGTAAGTGTGCTTTGCAAGTGCATAAATAATAGGCTACCAAACACCTGGCTCTCACTCAAGCACACAAGTGACCTTGCAGAACCATGGTAGTAGAACCATTCAGCTGTCTCCACGCAGGCTAATGCACTGGAAATCTGGTTGGATAGGCCACACAAAATGTTTTCCCGGGGCCACCCCCGGTGCGTTTTAAGCTAAGCTCCGAATGATTTTCAACTCTTGGTGACACCCTTGATCACAAGTTTACTAAATAAAAAAATCTTTTTTTTTTTTTTTACTGTGTATTTAGCACACCTGGCCTGGACGGGCCTAGGCCCACATGTCAGTCTTGCCCGTCCAATTAGAGGGCTTTCCTTCGTTTACATTCACCATCTAAAAACGTGCAAGTCAACACTCTGCTGAGAGCTCAAGAAGCAGTCAAATCATGAATTAGCCAGCAGCTCCTTTTAAAGTTTCTGCGTAACCTAGGCTATTGTTAGCTTTGATGAGATGCGTTCATATTCCACTTTTTTATGTCATAAACGTAGCATTAAACGTAGCATGCCTATGAAAAGGGTTGCAGTAAGATTGTCCAATGGTCAATCTGTTGCTCCAGTTTGTGTTTTTTGTGATGCGCAGAGGGTTACTACAGTTTTGTGCAAGTTTCAAATATTGTCTTGCTCTGGTTGAAAATGTTTATATGTTTGTCAGCTGTGATCAAATGCGTTCAATGGATTACACTTTTATATCATAAAAGTAACATACCTATAAATGTTTGTATGGTGTATCTAATCAGGCCCTGTCTGATCACGATTCCATTGTGAATTTGATATCGTTATTGATAGGCTATTGTTGTCATTAGCCAGGCTACTAGTTATGCTTATAAGGTAAACATTTAACCCACTATATTTATTTTTTAACATATTTATTGTAGTCACATTTGAACTCAAGACTGAGACTCAAAATAGGATTCTATAGGCCTAACCATCATAACTAGGGCTGTCAAAATAACTGATTAATTTTGATTAATTAATTTGAGAAAAAATAGACTGTAAACTGGAGAGAGAAGAAAATGTGCTGCCTACTGTAGATCATTGATTGGAACATTTACTTTTAAAAAACAGCCTGATGGTGTTGATAAAAATAAAGTGTTGATTAAAATAAAGTCCTCTGCAATATCTGCAGCAAGGAATTTGCAAATCACCGGAGTTTGTCAAGTCGCACATCAATGCAAAGAAATACTGATGACATTGAGGGGTGTGTTCATTTATTTTCATTGTGTCCCCTAGGTTATATTTGTGGCCTGAAATGCCTTGTATGTGAAAAAAAAACTTCTTCCTGAAGCACTTTTGCTTAACTGATAACAAGTAGTCAATGGATGCAAGTTGCATGAATGCAAACTTGTGTAGCCTAAACCAGACATACCTAGGCCAAGCCAAATTTATCCTGGCTGTAGATAAAGCAGGATATGAATTTCCCAATATTATGCCAGATTAGTGCTTTACTGAGGTTTAATATCAATTGAAATCACGTTGATCTTTAGTTTGGTTGTAATTTCAACATTGTTTCAATATTCATTTTAGTGGAAATACCATTGAAATCCTGTTGATCTGTAGAATTAGAATAATGTGTAGAATTAGAATAATGTGTAGAATTTCAACGTTGCTTCAATATTAATGATGGGTGCAAAAGTGATCTAGAATCAATGTTGCAGTGCGACGTTGATTCAATGATTTTAACGTTGACAAAGTAATGTTGATTTTAACATAGATTCAATGACTAATTGTTATCTGGGTGCAGAATGAGCATCAACACCAACTGAAAGCCCCTTTTTGCAGGTAGTCTTTTGCATTGCATACAATTAGGCTTTCTCTGAACTACATTTTCCAAAGGCCAGTTTTCATGCTTGTGTCACAACTTCAGAACGGCTTGACACACATGTATGCTTCAAATTTGGCGTGAACATTTGTATGAACTCAATGATGAAGTCAAATGTCAAGGTCAAATCCACCTTGAGTGTGATATCTCAAGAATGCCTGACACACAAGGTTTTTTGGTACAAGGGTTTTTAGGAACTCAAAGATTAAGTGATTCAATGTTTTTTTTTTCCTTCAGGAATCTCCTTATCAACATTAACCCAGCAGCTTTCCATCCACTATTGTAATTCCTCTGGCATTACATTTCTAGTTAGATTTAATGTGCTTTTAATAGAATTTCTGGGAAATACCCTTTAACACCTGTAGGCGTTTCGTTATTAGGCGTATGACCCTGCTTGCGTGCTATACCTATGGCACTCACACATGCACGCAGTGCACCAAACGTCTTTTTTGAACGTTCTATTTTAACTGTCATCTGATAACGTGGATGAAAGGAATAAGGCTTTCTTAAATAAAATTAAAAAAATGACGACCCCAAGAGCCTTAATAATAATCATTTTTCTAGCAGCATCTGCTGTACATTTGCAGGCCTCTGAAAATGGTAAGTTGTTATTTTTTTATAATTATTAAAGTTGCTAAGTTAGCTATCTTAAACGTACCAATTACAAACCATTTCGTTCGAAAAACAACGATGTTTTTTAATACTTCAAAATAACATTTGATAAATGAACCTTACATTTTTCAGAAGCCATAACGTTAGGTGTGTATATTTGAACAAATTCTAGTTTGGTTGGTAGGTAACGTTACCATGTTACTTACAATACATGACCCAGTGTCCTTGTAACATGCAGTCAATCTAGCACAGCTAGCTTCTAGCTGCTAGCAGTAATGATAATATTAATATCAGCGAATCACACTCGCCTCCCGTCTACGTTAAGTTTGTCACCCAACAAAGCTAGCAGCTAGCAGATTGAATTTTTATACACCTGTCTCCATGTCATACTGGAGTCTTTTTGAGGAGTCTAAATTAAATCTGATCCGTGGCTCTCCAAAATATGTCTAACGTTACTCTCTTGGGATGTGAGGGGTTGGGATTACAGACAGCCGAATGTCAGTCACCAGTGACTGCTAGTACTAGTCCATGAGCCACAGGCCCAAAAAGGGGGGTGTCACTACCACTTGGGGGGGCAAATTCTCACTATATTTTTCTGAAAGCTACATATCTCTGGAGTATAAAATGGTATGATAGCAAGTTGGATCTTGTAGCTTTGTGGCTGTACAGGCCTTCAAAATTGACCTCTGATTTGAAAAAAGGAAATTCCGCCTATTGGCTTTTTTTTGTTAAACCACTCAAGAGCCCAGAAAATAGTTCAAACCTCATTATTACTGATGCATATGTGGTGTTTGATGTTGGCATACATATTTTGAATCATTATGTGATTTTGCCCTTCATTTTGGTTGATAAAATTCAAGATTTATGTGTAATAATGAGCAAATCTACGTTTTCAGAGACACAACGTGTTGCAGCACTAATTGAAATGCCCACTACCTCATTAATCAGTGTATTTATACCTTCCTACCTCCCAGCAGAGACTTGAAATACAAATGATTACATAGGTCTGCATTGCTATGCTATTTACTATTTGTAAATGTACTATTCGGAAACACCCCAAAATTCAGTAAATTAGTTTTTTATTGAAACTACCCATAAGAGATATTCCAAGAGATCAAAACATCATGATTACCAATCACACATTACCTTTACATTCAAGGAATACCATATGAAAATTGTTCACATCACCACATGTACCCAGCTTAACATAAATGTTATAATTTTATTATGTCCAGGGCACATGAAATACATACAGTAATTTCCTGTGTATTAGCCATATTGTGTATAAGCCACAGGACAGTGTTTTATGCAAGTTAAAAGAAACAAAACCATATACCATATTAACTGCCCCCGTGTATTAACCTCATAGCTGAAGAAATTTTGCAAAATCATTGTAAAATGCTGCAGCTAATAGTTGGGAAATTATGTTAATTGCATCACAGGGGCTAAAATGATCTACATTATACATTTCAGTTATACTTTTGACTAGTAAGAATGTGGGAATGAGATGTAGATGAACTGGTTGGTGAAAATATTCATACTTTACACATTGTTATCATTATGTACAATTATTATTATTATTATTATTATTATTATTATCATACTTAAAATTGTCTTTCATCTGATGTTAAAATAATTTCCATTGAAAAGAAATAATAACTATTTTCCAAGACTTGATCTACAAGTACATACATTTACAACAGTTTTAAAAATTCTACACAGTTAGATCTGATGAGACAGAAACTGAAATTGGATCAATCCATTTTCAGAGGAACATGAGTTCATTTGCATATCTACAGCAGGCAAAGCAACACGAGGTTAGGGATGATCTGATTCAGGCTCATACTACAGGCAAAGATCATGACATAG
Source organism: Alosa alosa (assembly GCF_017589495.1). Taxonomy (NCBI): domain Eukaryota; kingdom Metazoa; phylum Chordata; class Actinopteri; order Clupeiformes; family Clupeidae; genus Alosa; species Alosa alosa. The sequence continues at coordinate 18,803,037 of NC_063196.1, forward strand.
AGGCTGGAGTCAGATACACCTAAGCACAAATTCCATGATACATTGATAAAGCAAAAATTAAATACATTTACGAGCATGAGTCAAAAAAGAAAACACAGGCACATGGCAAGACCATCATGTTAAAGACTGGACATGAGAGAAGTCTTTTGTCACCCTTTGGACCTTAACCATGGTCATTGGCGACACCTGAGGGGACCCCAAGGAAAACCTCTAAAGCAGCACTTGCAAAGCATTTGCAGAAACTTGCATCACTATCAGATAATCTTCCAGATGAATATAATACAGCAACAATCATTGATGGAATGTCTCTGGTCCAGAAGGTCAATAACAATGTCTCAACTTATGCAGCATGATCCGTAAAGAGGCAAAGCAGAGGCAGATCATTTTTTAGATTAAATTAAATTAGATTAGGGCTCAGCACACATCCGTGTGGTACACTGGTGTTTGATGGTTGAGGAGGTGAGGTCTCAGGTGAGACTGAGGTCTGTTGGTTAGGAAGTCCAGAATCCATAAGTTTGTTTTTTTCTTTTATCACATACACATATATTGGTAGATGTTTTTTCTTTACCTTGACATGTTTCGACGTATACTTCCGTCTTCATCAAAAGGTCACACGGTGGAGTAGTGTGACGCATTTTTATCAGCTGATATTACGGAGGTGTGATCCACCTGTCAGTTTTTTGACAGGTGGACCACACCTCCTGCATGCCAGTCATTAAGCAGGAGAACAACCGATACCACCGCTGGATAAAGGAGGCGATTGAAATAAGAAAGCGGAGCCCAAAGACGATGAACAGAGATGAGGGAGCATATATGCTCTCCCATACCTGGAGTGCCGTCCTGGGGGGCGGCTGACTGACAGCAGGAGGTGTGGTCCACCTGTCAAAAAACTGACCGGTGGATCAAACCTCCGTAACAACATCAGCTGATAAAAACAAGTCACACTACTCCACCGTGTGACCTTCTGATGAAGATGGAAGTATACGTCGAAACATGTCAAGGTAAAAAAAAAAACATATACCAATATATGTGTATGTGATAAAAGAAAAACCAAACTTATTTATCTCAAGTGTAGACAATGAATGCAATACAAGTAGTCCAGAATCCAGTTACAGAGGGAGGTATTGATGCCCAGTTCACTGAGTTTGGTGATCAGTTTGGAGGGGATGATGGTGTTGAAAGCTGAGCTGAAGTCAATGAACAGCATTCTTACATAGGTGTTGCTATTGTCAAGGTGGGACAGGGCAGAGTGAAGTGCCATAGAGATGGCATCCTCTGTGCTCCTGTTCTGACGATGAATTCAATGAATAGATTAAAGATCCTTTGTACTCGTTTCAGCTACAATTTATGTCATCATTTAACATTCATTTCAACTCGCAATTGAAAGTAAGGAAGGTAGAATAGTAATGATCAATAAGGTCTGCATTCAGGTATTGTCATAACATGTTGATCTGAAAAGTCAAATTAGCTTTTTTTTGCACATACATCTTGAATTTTATCAACCAAAATGAAGAGCAAAATCACATAATGAGTCAAAATATGTATGCCAACATCAAACACCACATATGCATCAGTAATAATAAGATTTGGATTATTTTCTGGGCTCTTATGAGTGTTTTAACAAAAAAAGCCAATAGGCGGAATTTCCTTTTTTTTTCAAATCAGAGGTCAACTTTGAAGGCCTGTACAGCCACAAAGCTACAAGATTCAACTTGCTATCATACCATTTTATACTCCAGAGATATGTAGCTTTCAGAAAAATATAGTGAGAATTTGCCCCCCCAAGTGGTAGTGACGACCCCCTGTGGCTCATGGACTAGTACCAGTCATAGACAGTAAAAGAAATGGACGAACAGACTCCGTCGTTCTCAATGGGAGGGCACCATAGACAGTAAAAGAAATGGACGAACAGACTCCGTCGTTTTCAATGGGAGGGCACCGCGTCAAATTGAACGATTTTTCAGTTGGTCTCCCCAGTACTGCGCAGACTCGCACTTAACTTCGTGACGTTAGCCATCGAACTGAATCTTGTAACTCATATGATAGATAGCCTACAGAAATTCTTCTCACACTTCCTTCGCCTTCAAAGTCATCAAAGTTAAACATTTATTTATGTATTATTATTAATATCATCCTCACAAGTGATATCAAGTCGTGTTAATGTTGAAACTACCACACATGATCATCTTCAAAAACAGTCATGGTAAAACAAAAAAAAAGTTATAGCCTTAAGCTAATCTTCTTTCCACTTTTCTGACCTACGGTCAATCCATCGAAAAGTCTATCTTTCCTCTTCCCTTTAGTGAGGCATTGAACAGTTCAATGGCCCTAGGAACAAATGACTTCCTCAGCCTTTCAGTTGTGCATGGCAGTGAGCGAAGTCTCCAGCTCATCATTACAATAATAACCAATAACCTAACCTGTGACATTTTAACCAAATCAACCAATGCATTGTCACTCTGACACATTTCCAATTCTGCCCCTACTTGTGTGTGTGGCAATGACATGGTCTCAGCTACATTAGAGAAGATGAATAGGCCTAACAGTTTCCCAGGAGAAACTCTGAAGCTGAAGTTCCTTTCAAACCTTTACATAGATTCACTGTAAAACTAAGCAGATCAACAGAGTACATCTCAGTTATTTCCTTCTATGTTTTGTTTAAGAGCAATCATGTAGGCTAGCATTCCAAGTTACAGAATAGAAACTAATGCGTTAGCTTATGGCTGATGTATATGAGAAATCCCATAGAGATGCTAACGGTTAGCATAATCGGTAAATGTAGATATTTAGAGCGAACTTCAGTCCATTTACAAAAGAGTTACATGAGAATAGTTCTTTGTTTACAACTGACTCAAAGGCTAATGTTTTCTCTCCATATAATACCGTGTAGAAAAAAAAACGCTGCGCCGCACGACAGTGTTTCAGACGGGACTTTTTTCACACGCACGCATGGTGCCACTGTGAGGGTAAACACAAAACAGTTTTTCCCCTGAAGTAAACACAAAATAAGTTTTTCCCCTGAAGTATGACCCTTAAGGCTTAATTTCTCCTTAGGTAAGGGGTTTATTTAAGGGTGTTGCACAGAATAATACCTTAAATTGTTTCTTTAGTTAAGGAAAAACGTTAAGGGATACTGCATTGAAAAGGATTTAGCCTACCGTCACGAAAATTCTATTGAGATTGTTCAACAGCTGTAACTAGCTGGCTAGTAGTAGGTGATGTAGTTAGTTAGCAACCCACCAAACACAGTGAAGTTTAATGATCTTATCATTCATCTCACCTTAAGAATATTCGCTGAAATTATCCAGGTAGCAAGTAAAGCATGTTATAGACATGCACTAAGCAATACTAGCTGGCTAGTTAGAAATGATCCTGACTGTCATCAGTGCACCAAAACGAAATTTTTGTTAATGTTTTGCCTAGCTTAACCGAACCCGAAGCTCATGGCAGGCTAACAAGACATCCACATCCACATGAAGTTAACGTTAGCCTACCACTAACGTCATGTAAACCACACAATAACAATACATTTCTGATAGGCCTATTTGACAGAGTAAGCATATTAAGAGAGGTTTTATTTTAAATTGTATCACTTTCAGAAAAAGTATAATCATTGCAAGTTGCACTACTTTTTGTTTTCTGATTAGATTCTTCATTAGAATCATGAGTGGCTCTTTGTAAACAGCATAATTTTCTGGGGCCATGCAAAACTGCATTACCACTAGTGTGGAGTTATTCTACATCATGACAGTAAAATAGACCATCCTTAGTCAATGTACTGCAGCAATTCCTCTCTCAACCTGTAGAAAATGCTGTGAACATCTGATTATGCATGAAAAAAAAATACCGTCATATACCGTGAAACCGTAAGAATTTTGAAAAATACCGTGATATACATTTTTGGTCATACCGCCCAGCACTACAAATACGGTTCTTGCATGATGTTCAAGGACTGAAAAACAATTGCTTTAGCTCACAGGCCTTTTCTCCTCAGAGGCTACAGCCGTATAATAGCGCTGAAAATGTTGTAGCATGCATGACTGAGCAGGACTGTGCATTACCTTTTTTTGTCAGATTATGGAGAGATTTCAGGTGTGCAATAACTTTAAAAGGAGTTTTCATATGTTAGGGTGGTGTGGGCGATTACTATTGAAATGTTAAAACCGAATTGTCCACTGAAATCAGAACTTAACCCTTAGAACCCGATTGACGCAAAGTGCGTCAAAAAACACACCCTTTCTTCCTTGTTACATTGCTCCGCGACTGTTCATCGCAACGAGATGAAACCTTTATTGCATGACAGAGAAGAAGTGGGGCTTTCCAAAGAGACTACGCACTTGTCTGTACGATCAAGTATGAAAATAAAAAAAAATCATGAAATTAAATCAAATTGCATCATATTTACAGTCTATACTTCTCTGCGTTCACCTGCGCACCCATTACTCTCGTTTGAATTATAAGCGAACCCGTGATCACATAGATATGGCAAGCATATCAGATGAAAGAGGAGAAACAGGGCTATCCATTGGTACCATGGATATAGATCTTTAGATCTTTATAGATCTTTAGATCTGCACACCCATTACTCTCGGAGTAATTACTCGCGGACCCGTGATCGGATATATATATGCCACGCATGTTAGATGAAAGAGGAGACACAGAGCTATCATTTGATACCAAGTACATCCATCTGGGTTATAAAACAGACGAAGTGACAGCAAAATAATAACTTCATATAGCTAGACTTACCCCACGTTTTTGTCTGTTTTTGTGGCAAAGCATGTTTATAATCCAACGCTATCGTGTGTTTCTCTATGGCAAAACATGCTCATAATCCGGTTTTGAGATCCTATCAAATTCCTGCATGGCATCCAATTCAAGGCTCCCATTGCATCCCAATTTGTTCAACAAAGAAACACCTTTTTTGCCTTTACTTTGTTCATGGCAATGCAGTAAAAAGTTGAATCATCATGTGTGCATACACCATAGTCACACATGAACAGGCAAACTTGGGTCAAGTCAGGTCAGATCAGTTCGTGTCACAGATATGGAGTGCAGAATGGTCATTCTTCATCGCTAAATAAAAAATGGCATTTATTTCTGTAAATCACACACCACATATTTCTGTAAATTGCTCAGCCCCGGAGTATCCCTCCAACATGGCAATTATATTGCCCGTTTCAGGACAGTCTGCCCTACACACACGTGAAATGCATGTAGAGCGGAGGCAAAGCAGAGGCAGATCATTTTTTAGATTAAATCCATCGAAATTCGATAAGTGCTTGCTGTGGTGAGATACAGGTCAAAATATAAGAATTTTTATAATATGATTTTTATATTTTAATTCTTTAAAAATCAAAATAAAATCAATGCTAGTACTAATACATGAAATGATGGCAGATCTGGATAGCCTAGACCTAGACTTTTTCCAGACTCTGCTGAAAAAAACAATATATAATATGTGTGTGGCACTTACAATGACCAGAATAAATCCTTATGAATAAAGGTAGTGAAAAAGCCCTAAAAACAGCTTAGGGTTCTAAGGGTTAAACAACCCCTGAATTCATAATGGTGGGTGGGTATAAATTGGGTACAAATTGTAACCCAAATTATTAATTGCACAAAAAGATAGGGGTTTTTTTTGTAAAAAAAAATACATTAGATTTCATTACATGAAAATTTTGAATAGAACAAACTGAACAAAAATGTTGGTAGTGTTGCATAGGTTATTGATATTAAATTTGAAAATACAGTTGCTTAATATATACGTATAGGCCTGCACAATATTAATAATTTAAAAGTAAAAATCACATAGGCCTATTATTTAGGAGGACTACCCTCGCAAAAAAGGGGTGAGGGCATGTTTGTTTTAAATGAGTAGCCCTCCATATGATTTCGGGTCTTCAGGTAGCCCTTATTCCCAAAAAGGTTGGAGACCCCTGCGCTAGAGACTCCGCCATAAGACATCTAGCCAGAGAATAGGCTTGTTCAACTTGATGCAGATCTGACTTCATGTGATGCATGCTGGGTTGAACACAATGCATACTGGGATGGACGCAATGCTTACTGGTTAGAAATCCTGTCCAATATGACATCCTGTCCGATGTGACATGGTGACATGGTTGGGAGGGATTTACCAACATGTCACATGACCTTAAATTTATCGCGGGAGTCTTACCTAGCGTTCATGGGCTTCGGAAAAACCTTTTTCCCAGTGAACTACTTTGACTCCGAACTTCGTTATTTGAATATAATTTGATTATTTTAAAAATTAAAGATATTCAAACGAATTTTAGGGATCTCTTAATATTCAAACCTGTAGCCTATGGAGATAATTTCTATAAATGTATTTGGTTGTAAATGTTGTTTTCAATTCAGATTCCAAGGTTTTTTTCACGCCTGGTGAAGTAAAATCGCGAGCTCATTAGCAAGGCTATTATTGGTCATCTGGGCTCCTGTAGGTGACGTTAGCATCCTGGCTGGTTCGCGCTTAGTGAGCTCACACATAGACATAATAGACGCTTTTATTTTAAACTTAACCTTCCTCTGATTTTAATCACCTCAGTTCAATCATGAAAAACACTCAAATAAATAAATGTGCAGATAAGTCTGAATGAAAAGCAGCACTGGTTGAAGCCTGGAAATATTGTCAACAAAGTAACGTTAGCTTAATTTGCTAGTTTATCATAGTGTGGTTAGACTGTTCAGTTTACCTATTTGCGTTAAGTTTCAAATGAATACTTTTTCTCCTTGGGACAGGCCCGTTTGAGTCTTGGAAAATACTTTTTCATTTGCATCGGGATTGAGATGATTAGAATTTAGCAGTCAATTTGAATGCAACAGTTTTGAACAAATTCGTGCAGCATGCTAATGATGCTAAACGGATTTAATAGCAATTTAGCCAGTCATCTTGCAGGATTAATGTTTGGATTACATGTGCATGCTGAGGAGGGATGCACCTGTTGAGAGGGAGAGAGAGAGAGAGTGCACGGGGCAAGGAGAGTCTGTGTTGAGGTAGGCCTACTTCTGTCGCCTACTCTGGTAGAGTTTGACATACTACAATGCAAGATATATTTAGCCTATTTATTTATGGACAATGGCAAAGGCAGGAGGTGTGTGTTGCTTTTAATTATGAATGTTCTATCGAACATATTTTTTATTGATATTGATTACATGTCTATTGCGATATCGCTATCGTTTTATCGCCCAGCCCTATGCTCAATAATAACAATTTTAACACACGCATAAATACTCAGCCTTTAAATTACGAGTCTATTGACATTGACTGATACACTGCCCTCTGGTGGACAGAACATATAGAACTTAAGTTTGATACCAATATCGGTCTTACTGAAGACATTTAATGGTTAAAATATTATTAATACATATTCGAATATATTCAAATTTTAATATTAATAAACAAATGAACTTCGAATATGATTTTTGGGCAAAAGTCAAAGCCCTATTGAAAACATCATCGTGTAATGTGTGAGTCAGAGGTCGGAAACTGGGGCTAGATTTTGCTAACAGAGTTGCCCAGTTAGGGGCTCGTCCTCACTTTTGTCGTCACGTTGTAGTTCGTTTGTAGTCCATGTGGCCTTTCATGTCCAACAGTTTTAATAACTTATGTTATTAAATGTCCAACAGTTTTTAACTTGGGAATTTGCTGTTTTTGTTACTTTTACAAGCGTCGTACACTATATTTTAAGCAAATACAGTTGTTTATTTAGGATTAGTGAGTGTATGTTTTAACCTTTGTTGTGGCATCCGTGTTTGTCACACATTCCGAATGCAAGGCACATGAACACTAACCTGACTCTCGCCAGATGAATTTCGTTCCGCTTAGCTCCGCCTAGCTTCACTCACATCCATCTGGGACCTCTTCCATTGAGAGTGATTTCTGCAACCGATTTTATGGTACAGCTAATCAGGGCGAGGGCGGGAGTTTCATAGATGTGACATAGCGTAGAAGCGACTGTGAGACTGTTATCAGCGTCACGGGTTGGCTTCGATGTGAGTGGTTGAAGTAGCACGTCAATAGATGACGGACAAGTGGCTTATTCAATCATATGCAAGCATTTTTTGATAAGGCCCAGCCTTCTGAAGCAACACTCTAATGGATTGGTCCCAGATGGATGAGTGGAGCTAGGCGGAACGAAATTCATCTGGCGAGAGTCAGGTTACATGAACACTTGCTGTGGGGGAAAAAAAGTAGCCACGGGGCGGTCCTTGTCATTCCAGAGTGCCATAAATGCACCAATAGCCTGCAGACAGATCTTGCAGTTGCCTTCCACGGTCTGCATGACCGGAATCCCCCCCCATGATATCAGTTCAAAGATGTGATAGGGCCATTTGGGAGGAATCTCTTCATGACGATTTTGACGGGTGTCTCATGCAGCTTCCTTATGTTGGAATATGCGAAAATGAACAAAATCGAAGGGATACCTTATGTGATTTCTGCAACAATGGTAGGCTAGCCTACTGAAAACGTTTGGATATTCTGTTATTTTCTGCTGTTTGTTAAATAGATAGACATAGGAAAAAACACTTGATATGGAATTTATGTGCTACAATGCAGGCCTGTTAACTGTATGACAACAGTGGTTTATTTAAACTACATCATAAAAATTTATTTTGTCAGCCATCATGCTCATTTTAATAAGTAAGAATGAAAGTTATTGGATTATGATAAATGGGGAGACCAGCCTATGGATTATGATAAATGGGGAGACCAGCCTACTTCAGCTACATTTTACTTGTCGAAGCCAGACACCTTTTAACTTTCACCAGCTTGTCCATATCGGGGGACAGTTTCTGGGCAGTACATAACATCATTCAGATGTCCGTGGGTCAGGCTATTGCGCACATTCGATTTATTAATATTCATCACGGAAAAGGCCTGCTCACATAAATATGTTGTCCCAAACATACATCTACACAAGTATTTTACCTGCAAAGGCCGTGAGCATTGGGTACTGTGGTGGCAAGGATTGATCAAATGATTCGATTGCAACAGATATGTAGTAGGCTAATCCTTCAACGGTGCACAACACTGCAGTTTTATCAGTTCCATTTGGATCGCCTCTGGGACCTCAGAAGCGCCAATCGTGAATGGAGAGCCAAAAAGTGCAAAGTCCTTCTCCAGTTCAGTAAAAACCGTGAATCGATTGTCAAACTCATGCCTGAGTCCGGAAAGCAAGAGTTTGCGTAGCCTACTTGTCCACGCTCTGATGATTAACAGGCTGAGATTTTAGACTGGGGAAGTGGGCTGCATTGAGCTTGGAGAGCTGCGTCTTTCCATAACGCCAGTTTACTTTGAAAAGCACAAACACTATCATAATAGCCTACTCTGACGAGTTTGATAACATCTCGATTCGTTTGTGTCTCATGACGTCACTGTAGCTTTGCGCCGCCATCTTTACGACCGATTCGGGCAGCTCAGCCGCTCAGTGGTCACAACAGCTGACCGTCTGACAGCTAACAGCTGATAACCCACCGCAAACTGTTCCCATAAAGTCACAATCGACTCGTTTCCATTCCCTTCATGTTCTTTCAATGAGTATAAACCATGGAGTGTATAAAATACGTATAAACACATCTGACATTAAAGAACATTATCCAGATTAATGGCAGCTAGCTATGAGCTAAATGACACTAAAATGAGTGGTAGCTTGCTAGCTGTTAGCCACTTAGCTAACAACTCGCTACTACATGTACCTAGTCAGAGTAAACTACCACCATAATCATACATTTGAATTGTTTTTACATAAGCTTAATAATTACATTTCCCATGATTAAATATAAATCCTTGGTGGCCAGGTGCCGCACTTTCACGTTTTTGACGTGAAATCCCATCCAGCCACAGCATATAGATAGGCATCAGTAGGGGAGAGCCGGGACAGTTGAAACACTTTTTTAATTAAAATAAGTTAAGACATTTATTTATAATAACATGTATTTATTTACGATACATGATACATTAAAAAATAATTGATGTCTTTAAAGGTTTGATTTTTCCTAATTTTTAAAAAAACTTAAGGCATTAAGATTTCCAAAAGATGATTTTTATTCCTCCTTTTAGTCAATTTTAGCATGGGTGTCTCAACTTTTGCACAGCACTGCAGTGTTTCCCCTAGAATTTTTTTCCAGCTGCGGTGCTGATCGTAGGAAGACCACCCCCCCCACCCCCAAATGACTCCTTAAATGGTGACTTCTGGTGGATTTTGTGAAAGAAAGAAAAGAAAATTGAGTTTTTCTTTCACCTTTTTCATTTACATTATTAGTATTAGCCACTGTACAACTGTACACTGTAGGCCACTGTACAAACTATTACTATTTAGAATATATAGTGCTGTGCATAAGTTAAGACATTTATATATAATAACAGTTATTTATTTATGATACATTAAAAAAGAATTGATGTCCTATTTTTTTTTTAATTAAGGCATTAAGACAAAAGGCAAAATATGTTTTTTATTCCTCCCTTTAGCCAATTTCAGCATGGGTGTCTTAACTTTTGCACAGCACTGTATAAACTATATAGACTTCTCTTTCATGCCATTACACTGTATTGTTGCTGTGCAAGTTGAATTGAGTGCCTGTCACTTTAATGCCGTGACGGCCCGTGACGCTGGCTTGATTCTCACGGTTTTAAGTTAACTTAGTAGCGTTGTTGTGCATGGTGCATAAGAATATGTGGATGAAATGAATTATGTTTCCCATGTCATTTGGTAAAATAAATGGTCAAATCTATCTTGGATTATAGCAGATAAGTGTCTTGTATCATATCTATAATTTTGGTGAGCTCTACAGGAATTACAAACTATCTCAGATGTAAATGCTTGCGTATCCAATAGGCTAGCTAGACCTTAGTTACACAGCCTAGGTATGTTAGCAACACAGGGCTTGAAAGCATTGCCTGTATCACAAACAAAAACGAAACAATCGTGGGATTTATCTGGGAATAGGCTACTGAAGGTAGGGGCGAGAGCTACCTGGCTGGCGTGTTTAATTTGGTTCCTTGGTTAACATAATGTAGGCTCGTTTTTGCACAAAATTGCGTCTGCTAATAAACTTAAACATAAACACAAACAAGCATGATCTCCTGTGGAATCCCTGACTGCGCCTTCAACGTTAGCCTACTATTATTTGTTGACATGAAACCTGAACGAACGGCAGCTGTTCCTGAAGTTCACTTGCGTCTATTTTTTTTATATATATTAGGCAACTTTTTTTGCAGTGGCGCTTGAATTCCAGGAGCTGCGCTGCGCCGCTGATGAAGACATTGTAGGGGAAACATTGCACTGTATAAACTATATAGACTTCTCTTTCATGTCATTACACTGTATTGGTGCTGTGCAGGTCGAATTCAGTGCCTGTCACTTTAAGGCCGTGACGGCCCGTGAGGCTTGCTTGATTCTCACGGTTTTAAGCTAACTTAGCGTTGTTGTGCATCGTGCATAAGGATATGTGGATGAAATTTAATTATGTTTTCCATGTCATTTGGTAAAATAAATTATGAGATTTTGGTGAGCTCTACAGGAATTACAAACCATCTCCAGATCCTAAATGGTTGCGTATCCTATTACTCAAATTCAATTAGAGCCACCCATAGGCTAGACCTTAGTTTCACAGCCTAGGTATGTTAGCAACATAGGGCTTGAAAGCATTGACTGTATAACAAACAAAAACGAAACAATGCCTGGAATTTATCTAGGAATAGGCTACTGAAGGTAGGGGCAAGCTACCTCGCTGGCTTGTTTAATTTGGTTCCTTGGTTAACATAATGTAGGCTACGTTTTTTTGCACAAAATTGCGTCTCCTAATAAACTTAAACATAAACACAAACAAACGTGATCTCCTGTGGAATCCCTGGGGGTATTCCATCAACCTCGCTAAAGGCCAAACCTGGCTTATTTCGATAAGTCTCGCTAATTTTAGTGAGAATTCCGTTCCATTAATGAGGTTAACGTGAATCCCAGCTTGGTAACTATGGGAATTTATGCCACAGAACTAACCTGGGGCCTGTACTATGAAGGGAGCTTAACCTACCCAGATGTAACCCAGGGTTACTTTGTTAAACCAGGGTTGACAAAACCTGGTTATCTTAAGTGGTGTTAATCGGTACTACGACACTGATTATGAAGTTGATTTGTTGAGCCAGGGTTAACCTAATTGGAGTTTGTGCGCATTCACATAAAAGGGCGGTTGCAAGCGCAAGTCACCACTTTCAATGATGACGCGATCACCTTATTTCTGGATGAATTATTATGACAAGTTATGAGGAATTAAAACCCACTCTACGACAAAAATCAAATCACGGCGGCAGTGAACAAAGCAAGGCTGTTGGCAACGTGACAGATCGGGTAGCCTAAATGCCTAAAAGTAAAGTTTTATTCCCACATGTTCTTCAAATATGTGTTCACGGAGGATTAGTAGCTACTTGGAATGTCTGAAATGAGTTGAAATAATTAAATAGCCTATTTTGAGTTCAGAGAAAGGCCTACAGATGCAACCCAATTCAGAAGTGGGCATATAGATTACAGTAATAAGGATAATTGAATGTTTAAGTAGCCTTACAGTAATAAGGATAATTGAATGTTTAAGTAGACTGATTTAGTGTATGCCTAATCCTGTGAACATTTCAGATGCAACACCATTGCCAAACGCACATGGCAGCAGGTGAAAATGAAACACAAAAACATTATTTAGAAAAGTAGGTTTATATAGTTATAGCTTGCATTAATATTTCTTAATTATGAAAACATGTAGGCCTAGCTTATAGCCTTCACTTGGCCTTTGTTTTACAGCTAACAAGAAAAAGGTGTCTTTGAACACTACTGTAGGAGGAAAGGCACCAGCGTGTTTTACAGTAGCAGAAGAGTTGGCCATCGCAAATAATAGTGGAAGGCCGATTATGGAGGGGTTTGAGGGAGGCATTCGGTCGGATTCTGGTGCTGTGGAAATTGGGGATGCACGATATATCGGCGGCCGATATATTATTAGCCGATAAGTGAAAAAATGAAAATATTATTATCGGTCCGATAACAGAATTCTGGCCGATAATTTGCGCCGATATTTTTTAAAGCCCTAATTTAGGCCTACGTAAGGTCCGTCTGGCTACACTGAGCTACTTGAGCTTGGTTGGCTATACTTTTTCCTCAATATAATGTCAGCGGTGTGAATGTATTTCACCATTCTAACAAAATCTGTGGATATGCGTTCATTTGGGAATCTGTGCATCTCAAAATCCTCTCGTGAATGATCCGCCATTTAACCTTAACAGAGCGAAGCTCAGCCCTATCTAAAGCCGTCTCGTGCTGGTGTGTTTGCACTTTACCGCGCTGGTCGGGGAAACAAATAAACAAACTCGTTAGTGGGACGAGTACATAAGTAGGCCTAGTTCTAAGTTGTGTTTTAGTATTATATTTGCATTACTTTAGCTTGGGTTTTGTATTATTACCTAGAAATATGCTAACCATTCGTGCTTCAGTTCCAGACAGGTCATCATAATAAGTTATTAAAACCTTCTGGGCTAACTCCTTTTATTTCTGCTGCAGCAGATAAGATACAGTCTGAGGAGTTGCAGCTTTATTCAGTTACCTGCAGTTGAAACTAAACCTACTGTAAGTTTCCCTCACAAACTCTGATTTGGTCGCTATACTGTAGCTTATTCCAGGCTGAGTCGTTTATGAGCGTTTAGTCCTAAATGAAAACGATTCTAGCCACTCACTCGCAATTCACTGACGTCAGGTTCACTTAAAGGAGCCACACATACTGTAGGGCTAGGCTACTGTTATGTTGTTGACTGCCATACTATTGAGGACTATTATGAGTTCTGTCCATCATTTGGTGGTGGGTAAAATTACTGCAATAAAATGATGCTTATTAAATGCTTTCCCCAAATCACTTTTCACAATTTTTGTGTTATCGTATCGGTATCGGCCACAACAAACCAATAAATATCGGTTATCGTTATCGGCCCTAAAATTTCATATCGGTGCATCTCTAGTGGAAATGTGTAGCCTTTATGTGCAGGGTACAGTAATATGACATTCAATTCAACAAGTTTGTTAAAATTGTGATTTTAATTTATTAGGCCTACTGTAGGCTATGTCCCATTTATTTTAGGCTATTCTTGCTCAGATTTTCAGCATACTGTAGGCCTATGTCCGATTTATTTTCGGACATACAGTATTCTTGCATCACCGATGGAATACATGAATGTCCACGTACGGGCATTGCTATGAGACGTCTTCCTAGATCATCTGACAAAGATAACGAATTCCCTTAGCTGACAATATATATCTTCATAGAGAATATCGTCCGGGTAGGCTACATATATTTTCTGGCGGTCTCTAAAACCCCTCACCCTGCGAAGAGAGTCCCTCACAATTTGCACTCCAATGTCGTATGGATCATCCAGGTGCGCCGACATGTCTCGGGAGAAATTGTTAGTGGAGGGGTGGTACTTATAAAGGGTGTGGTTAACGGAAACCTCGGGTTAACCAAGAACATAACCTGGTCGGAGCAGGTTTGAGATGCAGCGTAAATTGCCATGGCAGCATACCTCGGTTAAAACCTATCCACCTTTCGGAGTACGGGTTAATCGGGAAGTTACGCCACACGTGATCAAGTTACTCTCGAAGTTACCCAGATAAGCCAGTAACCCCGCTTCGTAGTACAGGCCCCTGCTCCGTAGCAGGTTAACTTTCAAGCTAAATTAAGCTGTGTTGCAAAAAAAACAATCAGTTGGAAAACGAGTCAAAAAAGATGGTTCCGTCAACCTGTGCTTTCGTCACCTGTAGCCTACAACTTCAAAAATAGAAGTAGGCCTAGAAATGTTTTTTCCAACAGTGTCACCAAGCATGGATTTACACATTCACTAGCTCCAAAGAATGTATGAAGATTATGCGATTAGAAATGTTTTAACTTCACATGCGTGTGGTTCTTGGAATCTTGCTACTCTGCGTCACTTACTGTACGTTCGGTGGTGGTGTAACGTGCAGCGAGACGGCATAGGAAAGGAATTAATGCTACATTCTTGCGTGCTCGCAGGTTCGCTTCTTTGATGAAAGACATACTGTATGTCTACTGCTGATAAAGGGTCATGCACATTTGGTAGGCTGTTCAGTGACAGCTTTGCCAGTGGGCTATATTATATCTGATGCAAGCCAAAGGATAATTCTGTAGCCTAAGCAGCTAATAATTAAAACTGCTTCATGTGTCGACGATTGTTCATGAATGTCAAATCAACTGTGTGCTACACAGATTAAATACTAGGCATACATTAAATCGAAAGCCATTGCATTTTTTTTTTATTTCAAACACTTTGGGACGTATGGGAGACAATAGGCTATTATGTTGATAGGGCCTACTAATTTATTTTATGACCACCTACACCTAGACAATAATTTGGAGTGAACACTTTTAATCTAAGAACATAAGCTATAGATAGTTTTGAATATCCATATGCATATCCATAAGTTGTTTTTGAGTTTATAGTATTTATGCATTCACTCGTTTTGTTCGAGCATAGACTGTATAGTCTATGTGTTCAAGAGTGAAGCCAATCAAACTTGCAATTGATTTCAAACCATTAGCATTGTTGTTTTAAATGTATGCTTTCATTATTCTCCAATTTCTGTAGGCAATCTATTTTTTTCTCTTGATGTTAAATTTGATGATCGATGAAAATCCTGTAGATGGCACTTGCCAAATCGAACAGAAATCGTCTAGTATTGTCTTAATTTTACGACATATATTCTCTTTTCGTCAATCTACTATTTTGGTCTACTGTTCTACCTCGTGCACGAGCAGAGATCAAGCTGACTTAAACCTCTCTTGAATAAACGAGGCCAAGATGCCGCTAACTTGAGTTAATGGAACGGCTTCTGCCCCAAGTGAAAGTCTACGCTAGTTCAAGCCAGGCTATTTCTGTTAAGCGCCGCCTTCATTAGCGAGGTTGATGGAATACCCCCCCGACTGCCTTCACCATTAGCCTACTATTATTTGTTGACATACCTGAATGAACTGCAGCTGTTCCTGAAGTTCACTTTTTCTAATGTGGAGACACAGCACTCAAAAAATACTCCATAGAAATGCATGGGGCTAGTTTGTCACACCAATATGGCCGTTGTCTACACATATCCCACCCCTTCCTCGGTGAAACGTCGACATGTGAATACATTGAGCCAATCATGTGGTGTGATGTGAATACATTGAGCCAATCATATGGTGTGTTGTGAAGACAACGTGCCAATCATATGTTGTGATCTCGCCGCTGGAGCAAGATTGGTGTCGTGAAGCCTTGCGCACGCGCATTTCTGCCGAAATGGATGCCCGACGAGTGCCCAAAAAGCGTTGTCATATGGCCGCCGAGTGGAGGGACTTGCCTAAAAGGACTTTGCTATAACCTACATCTGTCCTCTGTCAAATACAAATGAATTTCCAGCTTTGAACAAAACCGTTCAGGAATTATTACAGCAAAAGTGTGATGTGCGTAATGTTTCATTTGTCCCTCCTGGTCGGGACAGTTGAAACATCAAGGGGACGAATGAAACATAGGCCTAGGCCTACAGTTTAAGCGATATAAACGTCCCACCACTTCAAAATTTTACTATGAATGGTACTCCCAATAGGGGTTATTTTAGATAGATTGTTGCAGGGCTATACGTCTTCGTGCATGTCTGATAACAACTCATTGCCATCATCGTGAAGCGTGTAGCGGTTTTTGAAATTTCATGTCCTGTGGATGATTCTGCCATGTTTATAGCTAGAACGGTAAGCTTTCCCATTTATATCATGTTTATATTGTTGAAAATGTTGTTTTTACGTGGGTTAGCCACGGCATATCCAAATAAGTAGGCCTAGGCTTAACGACCCACCGGCCGTCAGTCTCCATAGGATATCATGTGAAAACTCGATCCCCTAACCTGGTGGGCCCAAATGTATTTTCATCTTCATAAAACTGTTTGTCCATGTCTCACCTCCATAAATGATTGTTTAAACACAGATATTTGTGCATTTAATTACAATACATGGAGTTACAGCCTGGTCGGGAGGATTGAAGCTTGTTTCAATCGTCCCGACACAGACATAGGCTATATGTCACCATAGCTTGTTTTGCTTTCCATGTAAACAAGCATGCGATATGAAAGTCTGGGATTGTGGAGAACTAAATGGTCTACTGAATAAGCATTAAGTCAAACCTTTAATTGAAAAACACTCATTAATAATAAAAAAAACGCTGATGAAGTTTACTTTTGCGCATCAAAACTCGTTTATCGGCTGTAACTCTGTGATACAATGACATAGCAGGAAGATATTTGGCTGATAGAAGGAGGTTAACATGCTCTATGTTTTGACCAAAGGACGTCTGTCTATCATCGTTAGCCTACACTCTGAGAAAACTGGAATGTTTCATTCGTCCTGTGTTTCAATCGTCCCAGCTCTCCTACTCTTGAATGCCTTGAAGTTATCCCCACTGTACGGGGAGGGGTTATGAACAAGGTAGATATCGTGGAAAACCAATTGGGGCAAGCCTGGGGCAGATAATAAGGGACAAAAGAAATCTAGGGGTAACAAATAAGGATCGGAGCCTAAAATTGACATTTTTTCCACATATCTCTCTCTCTCTCTCACATTCAAATGTGCAGTGTGGGCGGCCATACTGGGCGAGATCGGTCGTAAATATGGCGGCGTTCTATTTGATAGTGACGTAGGTGACGCCTATGAATAGGGACTACAGTCAGCACTACCGGTGCTGCTGCAGCTGAGGCGAATAAATAAATAATCAAATAAAAAATATATTCTTCCCCCTTATCACCCGCGGGCCGGCTGTGACATACACCCACGGGCCGTAACCCTGGCATCACTGGCCTAGAGTAACACGGCGAACATCGCTCATATAGGCCTACCTATATACTATATATTATTATTTTTATTTTTTTTTGACGACATAGGCTAGTTAAGGTGGCAGGCGTGTGTTGCAAAGTGCTGCGGGAAACCCTGTTTTATATGTATATTTAGATCAAAAAAGGGGTGTGGCAGGTGATGCCATTTAAAGAAAATGTTCAAGGGTGCCGTCAGATTCTGAAAGGACACACCCTTACCTATCAATTTATGCAAAAAAATTGCATTCGTACCTTATCTCACACTTATGCCCACATTCCACAAAGTACCTGACTATACCTTTTGAACTATTCTTTGACTATATTGCCCTTCTATGTTTTTATTTGTTAAGCTTATTACTGTATGCTTTTGTAAAGCACATTGAATGACCTTTGTAAGAAATAAATAAACTTGACTTGACAGGCAGACAGTGCTACACACTGCAGGAGAATTCATCGCAGGAATTCTCCTGTAAGGTGCAGTAGATTAACAATTGTTTGTCTTCTAGAGAAAAACGCTGAAGGTATTGTGGTGACTGGTAATAGCAAAGCAACGCCAAGCTACGATGAAGTTATTCCTGCATTAGAATTCCTTCAGCAGATAGATGAAGATGGGCAGGTGAGTCAAGACACAAATGTAGTCAAATGTCTCGGTTTAATTCTGTTAAGAACTAGTGTAGTTAATGCAGGTTCTAACCAATTTAGTCAAACATAATGGCCCTCATTTATAAAACGAACGTACAACATAAAACAGGCGGAGGACAGGCTTACACTAGTTTTCATCTTGATGTCAATTTTTTTTTCCTAAACCTGGAACCTAACAAAACCTGTACTGGTGTGCGTTTCCCAAAAGCATAGTTAGCAACTATTTATAAATGTACATGGTTGTAATATGGTTGTTTGAACTATGGTGGTGCAACTTACATAGTCCAAATGCATTGTTAAGCTACACGAGCATTTCCCAAAACCATAGTTTCAACGAACACAGACTGTCGTAAAGTTGAAGTAGTTCCAACTACACCCCTCGGTAGAATGATCGTAGAACGATAGTTCCAGGGATTTTCATGTCAAAGATGTCACTAATGCCAGTTATTTGTGTGCAAATGCATAATTATAAATGGATTTCGGTTTCAGGTTGATATTTTACACTTCTAACCACCATAAGACTTACATATCCATGTTTTATATAGCGTTAGGCAGAAAATACATAATTTAGAAGTCAATTTGCAGCCATGTGCACACAAGTCAGTCACACACCTGCAGATAATAATACAAGGTGCATACTTTTTGTCAGTCAGTTGAGAATATGTAGCATTTGATTTTTTAACATGGTCATGGAATGGGGGGATAATAAACAATGGGTAAACATTGTTTAGGTAAACAATGGTATAGGTATAACAATAGGTAAACAATGGTGAGAATATTGTAGTCAAAATCTGTACTTCGACACAGATTCGAACTCCCGGATAGATGACTGTCAAATGCTGCACACCGTAGGATCTCATCAGCTTTAACGCACTATGCCACAGAGCTGATGACACAATAATGGCAGTGTTTCCCATACATTGACTAATCTGTGGCGGGGCGCCACAAAATAAAAATCGTCCGCCACAGATGAATATTCTATGTTTAATTTAATTTAATTTAATTTAATTTAAATTAAATATAAGGTCAAATCCTTGCATTGCCATTGAGCTGCGCTTTTTACGCACGCAGCCTTTCCTTGCCCTGCCCCGCTCTCTCTCGTAGCCCGCTGCCACCCCTCTGCATGTGCATTTAACAAAATATTCACGATTGTTGAAGGATTGTTGTTGCCACATAGAAGCATTGCATAGAAGACGTCTGGCTAAATTGCTATTAAATCCGCTTAGCATCGTGACCATGCTGCGCAAATTTGTTCAAAACTGCTGCATTGAAGTGAACTCTGCTAATGTCTTATCACAACATAGTTTAGTCTCTTCAATGTAGCCTACTAAGTTAAGTTATAAAATCAAGCAGTATCTCAAAGCTAACGTTAGAATACTGTTTGGATGTCGAATTTAGCATCCTTAGCCTACTTACAGCTGCTTGTCCATTTCGTTGAAGGGCTCATTTTATTGACTCTGACACTGAATGTTTGCAAAATCCCGATGTAAATGGAAAAGTGTTTTCCAAAATTCAAAAGGGCTTGTCCCAAGGAGAAGTACGAACCTTTATTTTAACTATGTAGAAAACGTTATGAATTGCATCCACACATCAGCAGCCTTTCAACTGTGTTACAATTGCAAGGGTTCCCTCAAACGTAGGTCACTCAATTAGACCTATACACTACCAAGACCCCGTAGATGGTAAATAATAATAGAGTACACTGTTTCACCAGCACATTTAATTGACACATGCATGTATATTAAAGTTATTTCAAAGCATTTGACCTGGTGCTCCTGGCGCCCCGCCCCCCTTTGTTACCGTGTGAAACTTGGACAAACATACCAGACTTGATTAGAAATACATTATGGAGAATGGCAGCTTACAGTATATCAAAGCAGGCTTTGAGGACGTTTTGATTGATAAAGGATTTAATTTCCTCCAGAAGCAATCAAAAGGGACTTAATTATGCTATGGAGGGGTATATTCAAAACTTTAAAGGTCTCATCTCATCGTTTTTTCATTAATTTTGCAGTGGTCTGTAGTATTGATGAATGTCCTGTGAGCCGGTTTTGGTGAAAAAAATGCTGTCCTGCGTCTGTTTCATGCTGTTCTAGTTTGGTGGGGAAGGTGGGCGGGGAGGAACGACTGGATTTCGCCTCTAGTCATGAATATTAATGACATGCTAATGAATTCACCTCTGATTGGCTAACAGTACTGTGACGCTTCCTCCAGTGCATCCTCATCCGATTCTGCCTGTGCTATGCTCCATATTCAACTTTACAGTGCTAAAACCTGGCTAAAACTCGAGTCAAAACTGTTGCACAAAATGTCTTCGGAGATACAACTTCATGTGTTTGATCCTAATATTCGTGTAGGAAGAAGATCCGCTTCCTGATCGTTTGTCGGTGAACGTTGGTTTAATAGAATGGTAACAATTGCCTGTCAGCTTAAAATTTCTCCTAAAAGAGGTAAACGTTTGTGACTATCGTCATCTTGCTTTCAAGTAATAAACAGTTGGAAACGTTTTAAAATAAAGACCTATTTCTTTACACAGTCAAAAGTCTTTGCAATCTTCCTAGTAGATATTTTACTTCACAACACAGGTAAGCACCCTAAATGCAGTTCAGCCACTGACCTAGCCTGCTAATGCTATCGGAATAGCTAGATAGTTATGGTTTGAATTCCATGATACTATCATTGAAAGACCACTTGGTCATAGCCCAATATATATATAGCTCTAAATGCAAACACGCCTACCTAGGTATATTTTGCTGGAATTGTACCAGAATGCCTACAGAAGCAGAGGATGTGTGCTGCAAGACTTCTCCGGTAATGAGAACTATGGCTTTGATAGCCTGACAATGGCAGAGGTTAGCCTACTCAAGTTGTTTTCTGTCACGTATGACAGAAAAAGTAGCCTACTATAGTATTTTGGGACTAAATATTACAGTAATCTTATAGGAATACTATAGTATTTGGACATACTATAGGTACTATAAGACTACTATAGAAAAACTATAGCGGTTACAGGATATTATAGTTATTAGTAGTACTTTTACAGTATGTCCCAATTATTCCTATAAGATTACTATAATATTTTGTCCCAAATACTATAAGATTCCTATACTACTTTTTCGTAAGGGGATTGCTCATGTGGTTAGGAAATTGGGCAACACCAGTACCCCTGTTGTCTGTATGACCCTGTACCCAGGATTAGAACCAGTCTGCCTTAGCATAATGTACTCCCTTCAAAATGCACTAAACATTCGACTATGACAACTATGGCCCTCTGTGAGACAGAAGATATGAAAGGTAAGATAAACCTTTAGCTTAAAAGGGACAAAAACTGATGAAACTCCTAAAACAAATATACAAAACAGGTCAATTTTCAATAAATAACTTTATTATATTTACATACAGCAGTACTCAAAGTGTGGTCCATAAAGCTATCTCAAGTGTTCCACAAGTAGATGTGGCAAAATATAATAGAGGAGTTGTTTGCAATATTGAACCAACTTGTATGTAAATCCAAACAGTTCTGCAACACTGATGTAACCTATGCCAGTTTAAATCATATGAATCCTCTGACACCATAAGCAAGGTGCAAAGACAACAAGCAAGGTGGTTCAGTGAGAAGGCCTATTGTGTAATATACTGTTGAAGTAGGTCTACTGTTTTTTTTTTTTTTTGCTAGGTGGTCCGTGAAACACTGACAAATAGTAATATTGCAGTCTATTAAAATAATGCAAACACAAAACAAGAACATCCAAACTATGCACAGAATTAACAATGTCCTCTTTTTGCCAGACAATGCAGACATCTGGCCTACAGATCCTTTGTAAGATGGTGCTGGGATTATTTAGGGAAAAAGGTCTGAGTTGCTGTTTCGGCTTGTATTGTCCTGGGGATCCGAAGGGACAACACACAAAACACATTCGTTGGCTGTGATGATTCTATTACATTGCTCTTTGATTGCGCTGGGCCATAGGTGGAGCCATCAGGTGTTATTGTGGAGATGTCGCTTTCATCCTCCTCCTCCTCCTCTTGATCAACCCGAGGTCTTCTAGCTGGCCTTGGATGAACAGGCTTGATGGCAGTAGAGGTAGCAGGCCCCCATGCCCATGGTGATTCCGAAGTGCTTGTATCAATACTCATACTTTTCATTAAGTATTCTGTTTGGGTACCTAAAGTAAATAAATGTGTATTACTGTCAAGTTACAAGATACTAATAGTACACAGGACATTCACTATCTCACACAAAACTGTACTGGCACAATGGAAACAAAAATATTTTAGTGACTGTGGTAAGGTGTATGATTTACTAAGTAGCACACCCACAAGAAGACATTCGGTAATATCAATTCTATCTGTTATGCAATTCATGGGTTTCATCAGGTCCATTTACACAGGTGTATTAATCAAGCACCATGCAGTCTACATTCATAATCGAGGTGCTAGAAAAAGACTTCTAGAAACTAACTAACACAACAATAAAAGTTAGATCACAAACCTTTGCTTCTAACGTGATGACCTAATGTAGGCTAGAAAGCTGTGTAGCCTGACATGAGGATGTGCTCTGGAAGACATACAAAACACTAAGTAAACAGCAAGTAATCAAACAAAACATCATTGTAGGCCTACAAAGGTCAATGTAATAATGGCAAGAAGACATAAATTAGACTGAAGTGTAAATACCTGAGCTCTAGTGATAGCAACTTAGCCTAATAGTGCACGGGTATTGTGTTTTTGATTTTCCCTGTTTAGACTAGAACAATACCCATTACTTAGTTGAGCATAAGATATTGTTGCTAATATTATTATTTGTGGTTTAACACTTAGGTTAGAAGATTATAGGTTCAACAAGCTAAATCTCTGGGTAGTGTGGTCAGTTTCTTATGAGTGTAGCTACACCAGGCACGTAACTGAAGCATTCGTTACAAGTTATGTAACGTTACTGCAACAATTAGCTTCCAATAGGCCTAATCAATGGAAGTAGCTACACCTGGCGTGTTAGTGGCCTGTAGGCTACGTTCGGGAAAATAGACCATTCCTCTAATGGGTTTTACCAGAGCCCTTCCTATTAGACATTCTCTTATTTTACACGTCGCGAACAGAACACTTCAGTTCACGTGTCTGGTGTAGCTTCCTGTAATATAGGCTAGCCTAAGCTTTGTACCCTTTTCATGCATGCTAACGTGAAGAATATGAACATGCTATTTTGTAACAGACGTTAGGTGGAAAAGTTTGTTTGTACTTACAGCCTGAGCTGGTGGTCGATCATCATGACGGTACAGAACCAGGTTTTCAGAACATCGATGCAAAACCACTTTCTAACTGTAGGCAGTGACTGTGGTCGAAATGATTGGAACACAGAACTAATGTTGCACTACTTCGGTGGTGGTGTTCCAACGATAAATCCGAACCATTTCTTCCTCAACTCATGTTTCTAAGGCAAGACATGCAACATTGATGTGTTATTGCCACAAATAACACAGGCACGATTTTTTTCCGCCATGTTAGCAACTTGCTGTTAACTCCTACTAGCTGCAGAGAGACAATCCCCTAGCCGCAAAATCTTCCAGTCTTCCTGTAGGCGGTCACAAGCCAAGGTGGGCGAGGCCATGAATAATCAGTTTCCCTTCAGCCTCATTGGGAAGGGCTCTTTCTGATTCGCTTGTTTTTCCGTGTATTTTCTTTCATTGGCTAATGCGGGCAATGGGGGTAGAAGATCATTTTCACGTGTAGCATGCATATGCAACTTGGAGTGAGCTATAGTATTTCGAAAGTAACAAGTATTAAACGGTTTCTCAGTGAATGAGACCTTTAAAATGTATACAAGGTGACAAGCTTAAAGTGGAGGCGAGTAGCCAGATCACTGTGCAAAAACCACTGACGTTAAAGGAGAACTTGGCAACTATTTCAACGTAATAAACCCGTTTATAAATCATTTGGACAGTAAAATGACCTGTTCCGGTGAAAATGGTGACTTTCCCCGCTGCCCCTAGCGTCCCCAGGCGGAAAACCAACCTTGCAACATTGAGACTACCGTCCCGGAAAGAGAAGAGAGAAACAAGAAACTTGTTTTAAATCATGTTTCTTACCTTGTAACATCCACATTGTTCTGCTGAACTTATGCTAATCATTTCGCTAGCTTGTAAACAAATCCATGTGCTTTATTGTTACCTTTTTCCACAGTTTGAAATAGCATAATGCACAATTTCTCCAGCAGAGGGGGAAATATAGCTAATCCTGCCAAGTTTCCCTTTAATTGAGACTGACGGCCAGATGTACGTACATTTGCGAACGTAGAGTTATCAGCGTCATGGACACACCGCAGATTGCGAACGCTGTCAGTCCCAAATTTCTGTCGTATTTATCAATCGTTCAATCCTTAGTGTAAACTGCGCCTTTCTCTGCCTTTCTCCGCCCATAAACGCACTTACTTAACGCCCACAACTGAATGGCAGCGCCTACCTACAAGCGCAGTTGAATGAAGTTAACTGATGACAACATTAAAAAGAATCAAACGTTTAGCGATCATGAAATAATACCATACATGATAAGATCTAAACAAGCAGGGAGATAATGAAGATCAGTAGTTCTACTCAAACTACTTGTGCACGTAGGCTATGGAAGATTGGTCAAATCTAGCAAGTAGGAAAGTTTAAGTGAATGACATGAAAGTGAAAGTAGGACATCCTCCCTCTGCCTGTATGGTGCTCTTGAGCACTAGGCATATTGTTGCAGTTTAGAATGTCTTATTGCATTTTGACCTGCAGGAGGAGCTGGAGAGTTAATCAGTGTTAATTGCCATCGGAATAAAGCCGGTGTCCTGTGGTCTGACTTGCGCTCTCGGTTCTGCTCTGGCCTGACGCTGTGGAGGGCTGGCTGTAGCGATTCCCGATTGCCTTTTCTTTATGCACTACACATACACGTTACTGACGTGCATGACACTTTATTTTATCTTTTGTTGCCTCACTTACTGACTTTTGTAAATATATTTGTAAATAAATTAAGATTACTATTTAAACGTTGCCCGACGGTGTCAGTCTTCCCTATGTCCATTCCCTTTGAGCCAAGGTGTTTGTGACATTGGCTAATGAGCATTTTCATCTTGGGATTTAACAGGGAACCTGTTACTGTGGCCACGTTGTTGGATTAGTAGCCTACATTATGTTGCAAATGCAAGAGACGACCTGGGGGGTATTCCAGAAAGCAGGTTTACTGGCTTAACTGGGTATGTTAACCCAGAGTTAGCGGTAAACCTGGGATTTCAGTTCCAGAAAGCTCAAAAATGATCAGGCTATGTAAGTAACTATGGTAACATAGGCTCTGAACTGAACTGGGTATGTAAACCCAGAGTAAATGGTAAACCTGGGATTTCAGTTCCAGAAAGCTCAAAAATGATCAGGCTATGTATGTTACTATGGTAACATAGGCTCTGAACTTAACCTGAACAAAACCTACCCCCTACCAGGTTATGTTCAATTATGTTCGGTTATTTTAGTGTATGTTCAATCAGGCCGCTATTTTTACACTTGTCACGCAATGGCGTTTCATTTTGACAAAGGTCTGATTGACAAAGAAGCACAAAATCATGTAATATTCATCCGTGTAATTCACCGTGAGAGGGCGATAAGACCACGACATCACATGATAGCCTATCCATTCTTTTCCAAACGAGTTTTTCAAGAGCGCTAGAGTTTTTTTTATCTGAATCCTAAATATAGGCTACTTGAAAAGCATTCTCCATCCCTACATTACGCATGGTGGATTAGAATAGAATAAAATAAATCTTTAATGTAGGCTAGCTAGCCTACACCATATGGACATTTGTGTTTGGCTCACCAGACAGATGGACAAACAACATCTCAGACACATTGAAGATAGGCTAATTAAAACAAGTACAGTACAAAAAAGGGGAAACATAGTCTATAGAAAATTAATAAATAAGTTTAAATATAGCTGTACAGCTCAGCCTCCGCTCTCCGACTGGGAGTTTTTGTAGTGTAGTCTTTGTAGAGCATATCGGCAAGCTTTCGGTCGGTGCGTAGTTTGCCTTGCGCTAAAGCAGTTCCTGCGCAACTTAATTCGTTTTCCTGGACACAAACCCACGAGGATCATTAAAGTGTAGTTTCACCAACTGGCAGGTCAGCATCACTTATTAAATTTTCCAAATGTGCACCGAAATGTGTCCAATAGGCTACCCATGCCTTCCGACATTCACCCTTCCGATGATGGAGCGCAAAAGTTTAACTTGGCCCACAGCTGCAGGACCCGCGTTAAAATAGAAAATTACATTTGGGATTCTCAAAGAATTCCATGGCCCACTCAATCTGTGACAACTAGGCTAGTTTAAGAAAGCATCATTCAAAGCAGTCAATACAATACATGATGTCCAGTGAATTATTTAATTGTTCTTTTGACATTAAATAGGCTATCTTAAACATACGCATTTACACGGTCAGTTAGGCTATTCTCTGCCAAGCAAGGTCTCGGACGCAGGCGCTTAAGTATTGCTCTTTTTTTGTTATTACAGTTCTCTCCTCCTCGTAAGCCTCGACTACTCCGCCTCTAAAAATTACGGTGCTCTTCGCCGGTTTCACTCATGGTTTCGACTCTCAATAGATGATGCCTTTATAAGTTCGCTGTGAAGCGCACAACTCTAGGTTATCTAACACAGGGTTGATTGAACTAACTGGTAACCGGTGTTTTGGAACCGACAGCTCGGGTTTAGTCGCCACAGGTTCAGACAACCCAGAGGTTAAGGTTTATCTCAATGTTTGTTAAACCTCCTTTCTGGAATACCCCTCTGTACTGTAGGCTACTGTTGATGAAATATACCTTGTTTACTAGGCACTCGGGGTACCGGCTAATGGTATTACACGTCCCCATGCTCAACGTTTCACGATGGTTATCCGTCGGGTTTTTTTTAGGAAATAAACTCCATAAATAAACATTAATTTGTAATATTATGCTTCCTCCCTGTTGTTTCCTATGAAGTTGTTCGAGCTGATGTCCGAGTCTGTTGAGGCTGGACTGTCATTTTCACTAATTCACGGATTGGAATAAATGCAGAGACCAAATTTCCCTCACGGGATCAAAAGAGTATATATACTTATACTTTCTGCGTTCTAAGGGTGGCGCTTAGAGACAGGTCAATTGTTAATTTACAAAGTCAGCCTATGAACCAATTAATAATAATAAAAAAAGAGATGAATCATGGATTAAACTAAGGTAGTCCATAATAAGGTAGGCCCTATTTTCGTGACCTGGCGCCTGGCGGAAAGCGGATTATTATCCCAGCGCAAAGATTATTCTGATCTTGCACGTTTATTGAACAACGCGTCAAGGGGTGTGGCAATTAACGACCTTAGGAGGGGTCTGGCGCATTATCTAAAAATCACTATTGTATACTACCTAAAATGCATTATGCCACTTGACTTACCAAGAGAAACCTGGTCAGAAATCCATGACTGATGATCAACAGTGATATGGGTGGGTGCACAACGCACCCTGCTTCTCTCATTCATTAATGTGCACCAGCGCACATGCAAAACATTACAAATTACATGATTACAATGGGAAACATAATTAGAATAAAGATCTTACGAAATACATCTCACAATGAGTAGTTATCCACCATCATTTGCAAGTTGTTAATGACGGATAAAATTGATTAGGCGAGAGGCGGAAGGCAAAAATGAAGCACAGCTGAAGACGCACTGTCACGAGATGTAAGCAGCTCCTCTGCAGGATAAAAGTTTTTTATTCAGTCATTCGAACATTGTTGGGGTAAGTGTTGCTTTTTCCAGGCTATGTTTTCGATGGTAACCCATTGTCAGTCAGTAGTGAAAGTAAATGATGAAAGACAAGACACTACAGGTAAACATTTTAACTAGCAGATATCACTATGAAACTTCCCCAGTTGATTACTTACATTAATATGAGAAAAAGTTTTCTGTAATTTAATGTTTACATGCAAATTAGGCATTATCTAATTAAATATGCACTAATTTGCATGCATTTTAAAACATGAAATATGAGCATTGGATACAGCCAGGTTCAAAATTCAAGTTTTCATTGTGTTCACATATTTATATCTACTTTTGTTATCCTGTAAATAAGAAAATGCTGTCAATAGCCTTAAAAAAAACATTTTTTCCATGTTTTGGAAAATGTCATAAACTAGGCTAGGAATATATCAACAAACCCCTTTGTAAAAATCTTCTAAATATAGTTAGGCATATGCTCATTAGTGGTGTCGACAATAATCGATTCGGCGATGCATTGCAATGCGGGGCATGCACGATTCAGCATTGATGCGGCAACGTGCCATAATCGATTATGTCAATGTTTATTTTCTGGCCTTGAGTGGACAATAAAGTCGTGAAGTTTCAATTACTTCTGGGGGCATTTCCGGAGCAACGTTGTAATGACATGCGCAGCCTGTAGCTACATGCTAAGCGGCAGCACTAGCTAGCATAACAACAACACTAAAGAATCAAGATGACGGAGGGAGATGAACGCGATAGACAGGTAATTAAAAACGCACCCAAAGCTTAGAAAGCGGACATCTCAGATTGTACGAAGTTAATGGGAAACTAGACAAGACGTACGCTGTGTGTAAAACCTGCCACACTAAAATCAAGCACGTTGGCAATACAACTAACTTCACAAACCATGTCGACCGTTGGCATCCTGAGTTGGCTTTGTTACTGTGTGTGCAGTATGTGTAGGAATTTCATCAATCGTTGCCCCTTGAGGTGGCTGTGATGCCCCTTTGAAAATCAGAGGTTTACAGGCCACGGTGGCCTTGGTGTCCCCTTCTTTCGATATTCTGTTTTGCGTCCGACTAATAACGATTTTTATTTAGCCTATGGCCTGTCAAAATAAATCACAGCGCAAGGCAAGAAAGAAAGTGCATCCAAATTCACCCATTCGTCTCAGTTGAACTACTCGCGAACGAGCCTACTCATCACACAGACATCACAAGTAGCCTATCGCATCACATGAAAGAGCTTTTTCTCAGCTTTTAAACTATGTTAGCCGTTAATTGCTGTGGTGAACGGTTCATGAGAAAAGTAAATAATATAATTAAATTTAATCATAAATTCTACTGAAGGTTGTGCGCCCATCTCCCTACCCATATCGGTGGGATACTTCACGAACCCATCGTTCAACACATAACAAACCATATATCAGAATAAACAGCTGACCTGCGTAAAGCGGTCCCCTGCACAGTTAGCCGTTCCAGAGTAATCCAGTTTTGAATTTGCAGCAAATTTCGACATGCATGGATGTCTCCAAATTTGAGCTTTAAGTTTTACAATGTGTTTAAATTATTAAACTTACTAAAATGCCATATCCAATACCCTGTACCATTCAATTTTATTTTATTGAATGATATTTATGTCAAAGATATAGGAGAGTGATAATACACACATAGCAGCCAATAAAATCTGTTGTTCAATATCTGACTGCTTGTATTGCCTCATGACCTCAAAATTTGCCTTGTTTTGTGCAGTAGAATTTTGATGCATCGCAATGCATCGTACAATCGAATTGAATCAAATCGTTACCTGGTGAATAGTAATCAAATTGAATTGTGAAGGCAGTGCCAATGAACACCCCTAATGCTCATCAGTACGTAGGCTCTCATGAACTAAAAGTGCGTGGCGGGCCGGGAACCGGAACTGGGCTAGAGGGAACCGGATAACTCCGCAATCTCCTCCAACCTCATCTTTGTTGCCTTCATGATTTCCTTTCTTATATTAAAAAGTAGCTATCAATTATCAAAAATGACAAGCCAGCCAGAACCTGCCACTCTCTCATGTGTGCTCAGACGTGTTCCCAATTAATGGAGAAGAATAACATTCATTCACATTTGAGAGAGAACCCGAAAAGTATAATTGTTATGTAGCAGGCTGTTGGTGTACATTGACATTGTAAACATTCACTAAGAAGATTAAAAATCAGTTTACAATAAAGCTATTTATTGGCTACATTTTGGTGCCCCCTCTGTCCCTTGGTGTCCTACGCACAGTGCGTGATCCGTGTGGTGGTAGCGGCGGCACTGCCAAACACTTTCCAGACCTGATTTTCCCACTCCTGTAGTAGCGTCGGTGAATTCACCTGCGGCAAGTTTTACTTTTCACCAACTCCATCCTCTTCTCCAGGCTAAAGGCATGCACACAGCGATGTCAGGTCTGCCCCCGCCCCTGTCCATGATGCACGTTGCACACAGTAGCCAGACTTTCTTTACGGTGAACAGCAGCGATGATTAATAAATGTTTTTGTTTTTTTCACTGAGCGGAAAAGATTAAGCCTCAGGTCCAACCCGACCCAAGTCATTTGCTTATATTTTCGACCCAAACCCGTGGGTCCCGTCGGGTTTGTCAGGCCGACCCGACTCGTTGAGAACTCTAGGTACTTCTACATCAACTGCTAACCGACAGGAAAGGAAAACAAAAGTTTAGCGATCAGGAACTGTCAGGAATTTTGCAAACACAGAAGGATTACATAGAGTGGCCATAAGACGCGAGGGAACATGGACGTGTTCTTCATTTGAGGACTGTAACCGATTACAGACGTGCTTTGCTGTTGTGCACTTTCAATTTCAAGTGAAAATGGCTTCACATTCACAACCTGTCATACATGACGCTCCGCCTTCTTTCACATAGAAAGTGTGGGTGTATTTGGGTTTTCAACAAAAAGCAAATAGAAAGGACCTTGACATGCACCATGCCATGACAAAGTTTTTGCACTACCCTCCTAATAAGTGTTTGCACTTCAGGTAAAGTGTAGAAGATAATATTCACAGAATTAAATATGACATTTGAAGTGAGTTGAACAGTCTTATTTTCCTTATTTTTTGTATGCCTTTGAATAATATGGCATGATTCATATGACATGAATCGCAATATATCGCAGTATCGAATCGTAATACTTCTTGTATCATCGCAATATGTTAAGAATCGCAATAATATCGTATTGTGGCCCAAATATTGCAATAGTATCGAATCGTCATATTTTTGCCAATTCCCACCCCTAATATAAATCGTACAAAAAAATAAGTGATAGTTGTAGTGATAGTAGTGAAAACTTTGAAAAGATTGAACTTATAGGTTTGTGTTGTACCTATGACTTATTTATAAAAAATATGATATATTCTTTTAGTTTGAAAGTCCAAATTGTCATTCAGCGCAACTGTCCTCCAGTTCTACTAGGCTTATAAAACCAAAATAATTTGGTGAGCTGTGTTTTGGACGTAAAATATTACAATAAAACAATGTCCCCAAAACATGCAATGTCCATTGTCATTCAGTACTAAATAAATACCCTCATTTTGAAATCAAAATTGGCTGCAGTCATTAGATGATTTGCATCATAAAGAGAAGACTCCCTGATGACCGTTTACTACAGAAGCATGATCAGTCCATCTCAACAATATTTTTATATGACCCTGTACTGACTTTGCATTTCTCAGTACAAAACAGTCATTCAGCACAACACAAACACATGTATTATTAATGTCACTATTTTTACAAAGATGAATATAAACAGGCAATTATGAATAAGCATACAGATGGCTTTGAAACAGGGGTAATTTTTATATTTTATTTTTGCCTGGTTGAAACACCTCATTTGTCTTTCACCCAAATATAGAATACCACCAATGTTGTTCTTTGTGTAATGTGTATAACCATCAAAGCAGTTCCAGTGCTGGTTCGGAGTCAGTGCCAAATCTTGTACCAGTTCTTTAATTTGGTGACATAAAGAGTCTTCTCTTTATGTCACTATTTTTATAAACAAAGATGAATATAAACAGGCAATTATGAATAAGCATACAGATGACTTTGAAACAGGGGTAATTTTTATATTTTATATTTTTTGCCTGGTTGAAACACCTCATTTGTCTTTCACCCAAATGTAGAATACCACCAATGTTGTTCTTTGTGTAATGTGTATAACCATCAAAGCAGTTCCAGTGCTGGTTCAGAGTCAGTGCCAAATCTCGTACCAGTTCTTTAATTTGGTTTTCTAATAAACTAATAAACCTGGCTCTGGGTCAGAAAAACAGGTTCCAACTCAACACCAGCTTTTCACTTGCTTAACACTGCCT
The DNA here is from genome assembly GCF_017589495.1 of Alosa alosa. Classification (NCBI taxonomy): domain Eukaryota; kingdom Metazoa; phylum Chordata; class Actinopteri; order Clupeiformes; family Clupeidae; genus Alosa; species Alosa alosa. The sequence goes on from NC_063196.1 coordinate 18,835,680, forward strand.
TGTGTAACACGTGCAGACTTCCAACACCACACTCATATCCACTCTTTAATTATTTGTTTGAGGGGGATTTATAGTATTGCTGTGTATGTGGATGTCTTGTGTGCATGGAACTGGGACATTCTAAGCTGTTGATTTTAACTGTGTGGGGTTAATGGTACAGAACACCATCCAGTGGCACACCTCCCTAAACGTGGGGTGGCCACCTCGGTCTCTCACACACTGCTATAGAAATAAGAACCTGTTACGTCAGGTGCTGGGATTTTCATGACGTTTCGAAAAGCCACTGGCAGCAAAAAGCAGTGCAGCCATAACAATGTGTGCAAGGATTAAAGTGAAAAAAAAATATTTTGACTGAACTTTTTTTCAGGCAAAGTCATAAGCTGTTCACATCTACCTATACAGATAGCACCCCTTTTGCGGTCGAGCCCTATTGGTTTTTAATGTGCAACAAGAGGCAAACAGCAAAGTAAAAAGAGTATTGCAAGTGTTCTCTTTTCCTGATGAACAAAACAATATTTCAGTACCATCTCTGACCATTGCTGACTAACCATTGCCGTTCTTTACTACTGCAGCAATCATATTGTAGAAAGGCTTTAACTTACACTCAGGCCAAAAGTGTTTAAAGGGGAGAATTTTTTTTTTTTTTTTAACTCATTGAATGCCAAGCTGTTTTCGGAAGCTTTGTCCTAGAGTGCCAGCAATCTAGACCATTGTTGATTATTTTTGTACAGCCACAGCATATTCTGTGTTATAGCTATGAACACAATGGTTCGTTTGAAAGGTGAGACTTTAAGCGCTCAGTGGGTGCAAACCGTGTATTTCTACACGCTTCTGTTCTTGAGAAATCGCAAGCTAAACAGTGGGTAGTTTTCATCAAAATCGCTGTTTTTTTCTAGAAATGGAGATATAATGTCTTTCATGAAATATGAAGTGTTAGACCCACGAAAATGGCCTGGTTTTGAGCTGACGTCCATGTGTCACTGGTTCGAACGAATGTCCAGATTGTGCGTTTTCATGAGTTTTCGATTGTCATATATTTCATTTTCATTCATCACAGAGTTCCCAAAATCACATATAAGGTGTGTTAGAGTGTCTAGCTTCGTAATTAAAAAAAAAAAAAAAAAACGTAATATTACGTTTTGGCACTCGACGCATGGAAAGGAAAAATGTAATATTACGTTTTTGGCACTCAATGAGTTAATATGCAATTCAACACCAAGTCAAAGCTATAAAATCAAGATGGCAAGACTTCCCATTTCCTCATCAAAGTAACAAATCAGATCATTCGATATCTTGTCCATATTTCCATCAGCATTTAATGAAAACATGGTAGTTTTGAGTTTGACAGACTCAGTTTTCCAATGAGCAGCAATACCATGTGTGTTCATGTGGGAGGTCTGTGCATTTGATAACAATCTGTAGAGGGCGCTCTTGTCTTCAGCTATGGGTTGTATAAGGTTGACAAGAGGTTGCGATATGGTGAGGGACGGGTCGTGTTGCGCTATGAAAGAACATATACATACTTTCTGAGCGCAGACACGTTCAGCCAAAGATAAACGTAGCCTACCTCTGTCGTGGTGGCAGTTGCACCAGGTAGGAAGATGTGTCAAAAGCAAACCCCTGGCACTTTCATTTTTTTACGTTCTCCCCCGTCTCCAAAAGCCAAGCCCATTTCCATTGTTTCGTTTATCTTGGACATGTCAGTGCCTTCCTTTAGCAGCAACGCATCCATGACGGCTAGTGGCCTTGCCAAATAATGGTTAACATTAGACACACACAAATCATGACGCTAATATGCGAAGAAAATGGTTCTGGTTTTGTGCTATAAATTAAGAATATTTTATAGCAAAGTTATAATTTGACTATTTTAATTGCATGGTTATTTTATGTCAACGTACAGTCATAACCTACTGCCGTTAAAAGTGTAACCAAAATAGGCCACAAGGCTGTCTGTGTGTCATAGCACAAACACCCCCTTACACAACGGTTCGCAATAATGACAAATAGTCTATTGTATGATTGTATTATTATTATTATTTTATAACACGCTCAGTTAAAACGTTCAGTTGCGAATTGTGAAAGATTGTGGACATGTGTTAGGCGGGGTAATAAATTGCTTTCGGTATGGTTTATAGTACATCGCTTTACACATAACGTTAGATGCATTGATTAAAAACTGTAACCATAATAGGGTATACCGGGTGGCATAGCAGGTAGTCTGTTCAAGCCATAGAGCATCACAGTCCCGCCCACAGCCGATTCCGGAAGTAAGAATTCAATACAATTTCTCCATTGACAATTGGGGTATAAGCCATAAAAACGTAACCATACATGGTAGACTTAAAACCAGCTACGGCTGTACTAAGCAATTGTATATGCTCATATAGAGGGCGAAAATTCAAGGGGCACCAACCTTGTTTTGAGATAAATGTATTTTATTCGCGATGTCTTGGATAAGTACTTCATTACCCATAATCCTGACCAATCCCACAACCCCACAGTGATGCCTCTGATTGGTTAAAAGTGCATAAACTTTCTCAGCGAAAATCCCTGACCAAGATGGCGGAGTCTTACTGCCTATGGCGAAAATCTTAATGTGAATAAAAACTTTCTAGACAAACATTGGTACTTCTATCAACAAGGATTGTGGTTTATATATCACACGAACTTAGTCAGGGCCAATACACCATCAAATAGAACACTGTAAATGCTAGTTTAAACACTTAACTTTTCAGGTAGCCGATAGGCTTATCATTAGCCTGTCAGACATTAGAATGTCATTATAATGCTGCTAACATTAGCCTACATGCTGCAACACAGGTATGAAATATATTATGTTTTAGTGACCTTGTTGTTTCTATGAACATGAATTGTTGTTTATAGGAAACATCAACTTAGTCGAGGCATAAAAAGCCCTGTATATCATCATTAAGTACTTAAACTTTTGAACTAGCTAACTAGCTGATAGCACAAGCTGGATGCTACCACCGGCTAGACACTGCAGTAAAATGATTAGCAAACCGTCCATGCCCCCGTGAATACTTCACTGTTTCAAGGACGAAATCAAGAGTGTCCAAAGGGGTGAAAACCACTTTAAATCGGGTCACATTTTTGACTGTTGTGTGTCCGAGGGTCAGCTTGTGGGTTTTGTAAGGGCCAGCATGAGGGACAAGACCTACAAAGTTGTGTGATGCTCTATAGGTGGCACCCAAATGAATGACTTCCCCTGACAAGAGTTCGCGATAGTAAGAAATCGTCTACAATAATGCAGGGCCTACATTTTCTCCCTCGCACATAGATCTCATGGATCATACCCAAAAAAGTTCAACAGATTAGCCTATCAGCTGTCTCGATTGTGTCACTATCATTCAAAAATACTTTTAGACCGTTCTTTAGTCCTCCAGACGTGTGTTTTTTAAGCAAAAGGGTTAGTGAGACTACAACATAAACAAAGCAAAACTCATGGCTGACGCATCTTTTTGAGCGGTCACTGATTGAGACAGAAAGTTCTCAAGAACACTTAGGTCTGTAAACATTAACATGACAAAATTCATATTCATTCATCGGACCTAATATTTGTAGTTGCCTTGTCCCGAACGTTTTATTACTCAGTTTGTCAAAACAAACACCTGACCAACTTGACATTGCCCTCATAATTTATTGGTAGGCTATATCATTGTGTAGGCTAACTTTGGCTTATGCACCACATATCCTATTATTCAATTTGCCAAGCATTCGCTAGCTAACTTATGTTTAAGATAAAGTTAATGTTGTTGTTAGGATGTTGCTCCTTTGGCAGCCTATGCATTGACTACACAATCTGACTACATTGATCTGCCCCCCCTTTTTTTTTTCAGGTCTCTCCTGATTTGCCAGAGAATATGAAAATATTGTTTAAGCTGGAAATTATACTGTATTGTTTTGTGTTGTTGTATGGACTTCTACACTTACCATTTTGGGAAACGGTAAGCATTTTGAGGAAGCTAGGGCACAGTCACAAATATGTACATTGGCAGAAAAAGTATGTGAAGCCATTGGAATTACCTGCATAAAGTATGGCCTCATCTTCATCTGATGTGCAATAATGAGTAAATACAATATGTTTTCACTGATAACACAAATTATTGCATTGATCTTGTCCATATTGAATAGATAATTCAACCATGCACATGTTGTGTCGAGCCTTCTTAGTGTTTTAAAAATATTTTGACGCATCAAAATAGTAGGCTAGTGCCCCTACGACTCCCATTCACGAAAGTTTGACTCGGGTAGCCTATTCACAAAAACACCCTAGGATGCATTTTGGCGAGAGTTACGCTTGAATAAGCAATAACAACATATTCATAACATTTTGTGTAGGCCTAGGCCTACTATTTTATTGCCATTGCTTGTGTGTGATGCCAATGAAACTTTTTCGGACCGAGTTAGCTAGCTATCGTTAGCACAGTAAATGGAAAGTGAATGGGAACGGCTAGGTAGTAGGCTACTGCAGGACTTAAACTATATTGTTGCAAACTAAACTGAAATAACACGTTCTGCAACTTTGTGGTCTATTATTAAAAAACTATGTTAGGTTAGGTTGTCAACTGTCTCTGGGTCTAGAAACTAGAGATCAAGTAAGCTGGTGACAGATCACGAACAAAGTTATTTCTCTTTATTTATTTCGTTGGAAAATACAATGTCAATGTCGGACTGTTAGGAAGATATGACTTGTAGAAAATGGGCTTGTAACTTACATCTCTGAATGTAGGGAAATTCTGAAGATGAATCCAAGCTAATATTTTTCTATGCATGCAGACGCCAAAGACTGAGCTGTATTTCGCATATTATGTCCCTTACTGGCTACCTGTATTTTGACATGGCGCACGTACACGGCTAGTCGACATGGCACTATGTAAATGTAAATGAGGATTTCTAAGCCAATAGGTATGCTTCGAGTTGTTGGTGGTGGGAAAACATGAATGGGGCCACATTTATGTATAGGAAATGTTGATTTTGTTAACAAACAACTGAAAACGTTACACAGGGGACCTTTTAAATTTTACTATTTTTAATTATTATTTTTTTTTTATTATTATTTATTAGGGACCATGTACAATTTTAAACATAAATGTTGCCATTTGATGCATTGTAGCAGAGTTAGCCACAGCCTAATTTACATATGCAGTCCCCTGGCCGGGCACAATAAAAAAACATACATCCACTACACACACACACACAAAACACACCATGTCAGCACCAGTACCATCATCGTGTCAGTGGTTGCAGATTTGCGTTAGATCTCCAGAAAAAATTTCAGCTGAGATTTAAAACTCTTCTATTTGAAACTGCAGCTCTGTTATTGCATTCCACTGTGTGGTGGCTTTAAAGGTAAAGGCAGATTGTCTAAAAGCTGTACGGCAAAAAGGTATGTTGCAGTTAGGGCTGCACGATTATGGCCAAAATGATAATCATTATTATTTTGATCAATATTGATATCACGATTATTTATCACGATTATTCATTAATTTTATTGACAAACATTTTTTTTACATTACATTTGGCTGACGCATTTTTAACCAAGGCGACTTACAACATGGTTAACAGTTTAAGCTTTTCAAAGCAATTTGTTCAACAATTCTAGGACAATCTTAAGAAAAAAATTCCCTAAACATATTGGACTTGGTATTTGGCTCACTCTTTCCCCACAGTCACTCCTCTTAAATTACTGCTGGCTGCGACTTTTTGTGCTTGCTATAAGTATAAGTACATATACCTCCGATTACAAGTCCAGAGCGCTAACCAGTTGGCCACGGCTGCCCCCATGTGTGCATGTGTAAATGTGTGCACCACCATCTACAGGCCAACGAGTGTACAGTCACTAAATGTACACAAAACTTAAATTTTTTTAGACCCCCCCATGGATGAAATTCTACGAAACTTGGCATACCCCCAGAGAATGCCAGGTTAATCATACACATAAAATTTGGTGCAGTTCTGAACATCTTAACTGAAGAGAGGGGCGATTAAAGCAGAATGATATTGCATTTTCATTTTTTACCGGGGGGTTGCAAATCACAAATGAGTGATTATGGGCTAGGTTGATGTGGGCCCTTGAGACCAACATACCATACAAATTTCTTCATCCTCGGTGCCACGGTTCAGGTAGTTATTTCGGAAAAACTGCATTTTTTGCACACACTATCACAAGAACGAAGAGCACTGGGCAACTCATTCCACCAACATGGAACCACTGAGGAAAAGAGTCTTGAATTTGACCTAGCGTAACGTAAATCATGCATCGACTGTTACAGGAGCTGTGTGCTAATATTCACTTCAACAACTAATTTAGCCTCCTGTTAACGGTAACGTTAATGTAACTGCTAACGTTAGCATGTAATGTAATGTGCTGTCCGTATTTCTGTTGTTAGCTCATTAGTATTCACCATTCTAAATTGGCACAGTCTATAATCAACAAAATAAGCTCTCTTAGACATATTTAAGAACAACAATAGAAAAAAAGTTTCAGTTGATACGCAAGACTTACCAGACAAGAACAAACCGAAGACTGTTGTTTGTGCTGTTTAGCTAACTCACAGCCACAAAATTCATCCAGCCAGCTAGCCTTCGGCACTGAGTCGACCTGCGTTGCGGAAAGGAGAAGGGGGCGGGTTTCACTCGACAAGGGGCGTGTTTAACTTGCTGAGTGGTCGTGCCTGACCGCGACTCCTCTTCACTGCGCATGCTTCAACTTCTGCTGCGCAGCCGCACTTCAAATTGGCTCCAAATTTTCCAAGATGGCGTCGCCTCGGCGGCTTCAATTCCATAGAACACTGCTGAATGCAGCCACACTGTCCAGTTCTATATATACAGTCTATGGTTCAGCCATTCCAACTGTCAGTTGTCATCAACTATGCCTCCACCAAACTATACTTAACCACCACCTATCTAGCAACCAACATAGCAACCATTGATATAAAGCATCTATATTAGTTTCCATAGCAACCAACATGATTACTTTAGCAATAATCATAGAAACAGTTTCATTTAGCATTTCAACAGCCATGTCTACTTAAGCAAAAGCATTTTAACTATCTACATTATCTGTTTTAACACTGTATATTTTAAATCATATGTTTTGCATTTTCATGCACTGGCAATTCCTCGGAATTACATTTTCTAGTTGTCCTCTAATATCTGTAGAATGGATGGATGCTAACCACTTCACCATTCCTAGCCATTTTAGTAACATGTATCATTGATGAAAGGGCATAGTCAAGTTTGATTAAACATACTTAAAAAAATATCCTGTTGTCCAGGATCACTTTTTGTATTACTTTGTTGCCTGTTTGTATAATTATTGCAATTTTTTTTTTATTGTATTTTAATTATTCTCACATTGGTAATAATTGTTATGTATTATGCTTTATGTAATTACCATTGTAATTGCTTCATTAACATATCTGGCATTATAGCATGTCTTCACTTGCTCATATTCCATTGTTATGTTAACAAAATGCTGCCCTATTCAGCTCTTTCTATTGAGTCCCACGCTGCTTAAGCACAGGGTACCCGCGGAGTCTTAAAAGTATTAAAAAGTATTAAATTTAATTTTCCTAAATTAAGGCCTTAAAAAGTATTACATTTCACCTCAAAGTTAAATTTCAACCTCGTAGCGTAAATCAGACTCAAGGATTAAAGTTCTCCGTCGTACCACGGATTCTCGTCAATTTGATTTTAGAAATGTCATATTTGAGATCGATGCAGATCCGGTAGGAAAAAAAAATAGGGGGTCTATCACCTTTTCTTTTCCTTTTTTTAAGGCAACTACAAATATTAGGTCCGATGAATGAATGTGTGTGATGGTAAATGTTTAAAGACCTATTGTGTTCTTGAGAACTTGTCTCAATCTGAGACCGCTCAAGAAGATACGTCAGCCATGAGTTTCGCTTTGTTTATGTTGTAGCTACACGCTTGTCTCATTGGCCTGGGGCGGTTGCTTAAAAAAAAGGAATACGTCTGGAGGACGGTCTAAAAATTGGATTATAGTGACACAATCGAGACAGCTGATGAATTTGCCCAATCAGTTTAACTTTTTTGGATATGATATTGTGAGCTCTATGTGCGAATTCGGTGTTCTTTCCCTGCATCATGTAGACAATTTCTTACTATCGCGAACTCTTGTCAGGGGAGGTCATTCATTTTGGGTGTCACCTATGACTTGAACAGATAGCCTGCTATGCCACCCGATGTACGATTATTGTTACAGGTTTTAATCAATGCAACTACCATTATGTGCAAAGCGACGCAATATAAACCGTAGCCTATCCCGTCTGACATGTACAACAATGTTCACAATTTTTGACGGAAGGTTTTGACTGAGCGTGTTAACATAAAATAATAATATCGCGAACTGTTGAGTAAGGGGGTCAGTCGTGTTTGTGACTCACAGACAGCCTTGTAGCCTATTTTGCTTAGGCCTCACTTTTAACGACAGTAGGTTGTGAGCGTATGTTGACAGAAAATAACCATGCAATTAAAATAGTCAACTTAAAACTTTGCTATTATTAATGTATAGCACAAAACCATAACCAGTAGGCCCACCAGAACCTTGCATATTAGCGTCATGATTTGTGTGCGCCTATTTGGCAAGGCCACTAGCTGTCATGCTAAAGGAAGACACAGGTGTGGTATTAAAAAGGTCTTAAAAAGTCTTAAATTTAGGTCTGACAATTCTGGGGGTACCCTGTAAGCAGTGTAGCCTTGTATGGGAAGGGCATTGTAGAGTTGCCTATATCTAGTCTGACAGAGGAATTTAAGTGTGCTAAGGCTAGATTGGAAATGACTCTTACTCGGTCCAAGGACCCAGTGGTGAGGAAAGTTGCACCCACAGTTAATGCAGGGAGGAAGTGGAACCCAGAGCAGGATGTTAAGCAAGCTCTATCAGCATTGAAGCATAGGGATATAATGGGCCATGTGCAGCACGGGCGGGGGGGTCTAGGGGTGGGCGTAAGTAAACCCTTGTGGAGTAAGGCTTCTGCAGGAGAAAAGAGGAAAATGGTAGTGGAGGAAATGCATAGACAGGAGGAGGCTGTAATATGTACTAAGGCAGTGTCGCAGGCAAAACAAGGCCAGTGGGTGAACTGGGAAGGGGTGAAAAAAAGACGGATTAAATGGAAAGATCTATGGGGCATGGAAGCTGGTAAGATCAGATTTATGTTAGGTGCTACATATGATATGCTCCCATCTCCCAAGAATGTAAGTCAATGGTTTGGTGAGGATGATAAATGCATACTTTGCTCGTGTGTGGGCAGTCTCCACCATATCCTATCAGGGTGCAAGGTAAGTCTCACCCAGGGGCGGTATATGTGGCGTCATAACCAGGTATTGAAATGTGTGGCAGCGGCAATAGAGGATAAAAGGAGAGAAGTCAATTCATTAGCAGCTAGTAAAGGGGTAAGGCAAATTAACTTTGTACGTCAGGGGGATAAACCTTGTTCCGCGAAGGGCAGGTGTAATACCGGCCAGGTGAAAAATGGGGCGGGCCTTTGAAATGAAGGTTGATCTTGGCCAGCAAATGGTGGTACCTCCACATATAGTGAGTACTAAACTACGACCCGACGTAATTCTATGGTCGGATTCAGAGAAGATAGATTACTTCATTGAACTCACTATTCCTTGGGAAGACAGAGTGGAAGTGGCCAATGAGCTGAAGAGAGCTAAATACACTGAAATAGCAGAGGAGGCAGCCAAGCGAGATTGGAGTGCACGATTAAGCCCTATTGAAATCGGTGTACGTGGGTTTGTGGCCAGATCTGCTATTGGTTTGCTGTCTGATTTGGGCATTTGTGGTCGAAGTCTAAGGCAGGTGGTTAGTAACATGTCTCTAGCAGCAGAACGGGCAAGCGAATGGTTGTGGGTAAGGAGAAGTTACCCTTCCTGGGGCACAAGCTAAGGTAAGCTAACTGGCTCATTTGTTTTGTGTTTTGTGTGATGGACTGTGCCTAGGTTGATGGTACTTGGCTAAGGTTTTTTATAGTTTATGGTAAAGTCCAACTTTGATCATGCCTGGGCTGGTTAAGAGTATTTTGGGTATTGGATATTTCAATGTGGTAATATGGTGGCAGCATGGAGGGGAGTGTCTCCAGGACGCTGGTTTCACTGTTAAGCCTTCATGAGGTGTCGTGGGCCTAACTTAACGAAACATCGGTGAATGAGGGTGCCCACTAGATAACCCACTTGTGGGTAGTGTGCTTTTTAAAGTTAAACTTGAGCAGGGGCTTCTGAATGTGTTTTTACCTTGTATTTTGGCACAAGGGATTTTAAAGGGAAACTTGGCAGGATTTCCCCCTCTGCTGGAGAAATTGTGCATTATGCTATTTCAAAACTGTGGAAAAAGGTAACGATAAAGCAAATGGATTTGTTTACAAGCTAGCAAAACGGTTAGCATAAGTTCGGAAGAACAATGTGGATGTTACAAGGTAAGAAACACGATTTAAAACGAGTTTCTTGTTTCTCACTTCGGTAGTCTCAATGGAGGAGACGGTAGGAGACGGTAGTCTCAATGTTGCAAGGTTGGTTTTCCGCCTGGGAACGCTAGGGGCAGCGGGAAAAGTCACCATTTTCACCGGAACAGGTCATTTAACCATCCAAATGATTTATAAACGGGTTTATTACGTTAAAATAGTTGCCAAGTTCCCCTTTAACATCTAAACCTGTGTATTAATGTAAAAGACTGAATCAAATAGAATGTCACTGTACTATTTAGCAATTTTTATTATTGTTTTCACTTTTGTCTTTATTGTTTTTGAGTCATGTAGGCTATGCTACTGGATGCCTGAATTTTCATTGGGATTAAAGCGATGGTTCGGAGTAATTTCACCCTGAAGAATATTAACTACTTTTGACAATTCAAAATAAAACCTCTCCGTTAATATGCTTACTTTTGTCAAATGCCGTATTGTTATTGTGTGGTTTACGTAGGCTAACGTTAACAATTCATGTGAATGTCTTGTTAGCCTATGAGGTTTGGTTCGCTAGGCAAAACACTAGGCAAAACAAAAAAGTTTGTTTTGGTGCACTGATGACAGTCAGGATCAACTCTAACTTGCCAGCTAGTATTGTTCAGAAAGTATATAACATGCTTTACTTGCTACCTGGATCATTTCTGTGAATATTATTAATGTAAGATGAATGATAAGATCATTAAGCTTTACTGTGTTCGGTGTGTTAACTAACGGCATCGCGGCAACGGCAGCTGTTGAACAATCTCTGTGGAAACTATAGTTACTATAATTTCTGTGCCGGAAAATCCCCTTTCAATGCAGTGAATCCCTTAACGGTTTTCCTTAACTTAAGAAAACCATTTAAGGTATTCTGTGCAACACCCTTAAGTAAATCCCTTACCTAAGGAGAAATTAAGTAGCCTGACCTAGCCATACTCAATTCTAGTCAGTATATGAGTCTGATACTGCTCCATTGGGACGTAATTATGGGGGTGCCTCTGCACACAATTGGATAGACCTGACCAATCAGAGCAATGAAATAACTTAGCGTGAGATGTAGGAAGAACACACAAACCATCCTTCTTCTCCACAAATACCTTAACATTGTTTTCTGGTCTTTTGTAAAAGTTATTGTGCCGTCAATATCTTCTACAACACTCATTAGCGAAATCTAAGAGATACGTAGTAGGGTAGGCTATTAGGAAAAGACTGATAGCCTATATCCCCTCCGTTTTTTAAAAATAATTCTGTTGAACACTGATATGCTGCAATAGCCATCATCCAATCAGCACAGCACTATCAGATTTCAGCACAATCAGATTTCAAATGAACGAGGGAACATGTCACAATGCAACACGCTGTATTCCCTTGATGAAAGTGAAACCATGAGTTTTCCCACATCTCAACTTTGGCCAACGTTTTCAGAAATAATCGTTTTCAGTGACAAAACCTCATTGAAATAATATGCATTTTCCATATGGGGTCTTAGAAGCCATCTGTCGCCTTCTAGCCACAGCGTTTTTGTTGCAAACATAATTAACCTAAGCATGCTCAGATGACGTGATAGACGAGGCGCTGTTGCTCACCTGTCCATCATTGTAAAACCTGATTTGATTAGTCCGCCAGATTTGGGGCTAGCATAGTTGCTCCACAACGGAGCAATACCAGACCGAACTGGTCGACCTCAAATGTTGTGGGCGGGATTAAGTTCGGCTGGCACCCAGGCTAGAAATTAAGCCTTCAGGGAAACAATTTAAGGTGCTTTGTGCAACCAGCCACAGGTGTACAAACTTTCCAATGCCTCGTTTTATGAGTACAGAACATATTTGTACTACTGTATAAGTTTGGTACCATTCTGGGCATTATTGGTGGGGTAATTTACGAGATACATACACAGTTCTGTTAGCGCCTGGTCATGGTGCAAAAGGACCCTAGGGTGAAATTACACAGAACCGTCGCTTTAATAAAGTATCTACCTACTTATCTAATTACCTATCTATCTACCTATCAATCTATCTTATCTAGCTCTACAACAGATATAACAGTCCTACAGAAGACTCTAAGACTACTGACAGACCTAAAACAGAAACTTCTGGAGGGGAAGAAAGGAAAAACCTCTGAAAATGGAACAGCATCAAAATCATAAGGTGGTGATTTCCTGATGTACATGAAGATGTCATGAAGATGTATGCATCTGTTCCGACTGAAACAGTTTTAGAGTTTTCCCAACTTTTGTATTTGTAATTCATATAGCCTTAATATAGCCTATTTGTTACTCTATTAAAAACATGAATAAGGTTTCTACTTTGTTTTATTGTGTAACAGACAATGGCAACTGTAGCTTTAGAGGAGGCTCTTTGGTGAATCAGCATTCTAGCTCCCCCTTTAAACTGAAACTAATGATAAAATCATATCCATGTGAATGGGGCCCAGTTCCCCGAAAGCATCGTAAGCCTAAGTAGGTCGTAAAGTCCCTCTTACAAACGTCTTACTTGCTGACTGTTTCCCAAAACCATCGTTGCTTAAGAATGTCATGAAAACACTCGTAGATCTACGAGTGATCCAGAGTACTTGTTCATGGCTAAGAGCATCGTATCACTGACATACAGGGATAATACAACAAATAATATAAATATCCAACTTACTTTACCATTCTTTATCATATTTACATGTAATTATTCAGATTTTAGCATGCAAAATAACATACATTTATTGCTCATAATGTGACCGGACAAAAATGCAATTAAGTATGAAACGAGATGTAACCAGAGTAGTAAGGAGGTGGAGAGAGAGACTATGAGCCACTCCCAGTGAGCTTAGTACCCAGGGACTTCTTTAAGAGAATTGCTAGGGAAGGTTTGACACAGGTCCGAAATCACCAAGCAGACAACGTGAATTCCAGTCAAATCATAAAAGTTTATTAAATAACCAAAGGGAGGGGAGTCCTGCAATGATACCTCAAACGTCTCAGGTTATGAAAGTACAAAAATATTTATTATTGTTATTTTTTATTATAATACAAGTATGGACAGGTGATTTCTAAAGTGGGGCCGAGGCCTGAGGGAGACAGACTAACTGGAGGTGTGTTCGAAGTTCCAGCCATCACACGTGCATACACACTGCAAGAAAGTGACTTACCAGTGACACCGCAGCCCACCGCAAGCAACAATGACACCACAAATGTGCAGCTACAGAGTCCCACCACCAGGTGACTAGCCTCCCTCAAAGAGGGCCCCACATCTGCCAAACAAACAAATAAAACAGCACCACAAGGGCAAAAATACAGTAGGCCTATACAGACGTTACGGTAGATTATGCAGGCACACCAGGACAAAAAAATACAAACACACACAAATGACAGCCAGCACCAGACAGGCACTATAAGCAGTTACAAGAATGAAGCATATGCCACTTTACTAATGCGGCAAGCAACATGCAGGCTGACATATAAATGCCAAATAAACCCAAAGAACACAGGCAGAAACAAAATTATACAGACAAGCAGACGTAGACACTAAGTTAATGCCCACAAAAAGACACAAAACAGGCGTGGACCTTACTCAAAAACGGCACACAATTAGGCTACACCAAAATAAACTAACTACAGACAAGACAGCAGCACGACCCACGCTATGCACCCCGCGTAGATGGAAAGGGCCGCGCTACCTGTACAGGACAGAAAAGACATTGAACATAAAGCCTTCTACTGCAGCCTAGAAAGTTACCCATTAAAGCAAGCATGGTACATACCTATGGTCGTAACTATGATTAGTGCACAAGGCGCCGTATGAAGAGCACTCACCCACGTTCAGCTACAGGCATACAAGATAAAATGTTACGACTCAAAACAGAAAATAAACTACGAGAGATTAAGACAAACATAGGTGCATACCTGTAGAATAAATAAAGGATGGTGTCTAAAACACGGGCAGCAGGAGTAGACTAGCCGGTGACCGCAAAGCTACAGGTGAAGACAAACATTGATAAAACCATATTATTAGTCCGGCAGCAAACGGGAGTACTGCAACATACCTGATGACTGAATCCGACATGCTAGGGGCCTGATATCAATTGCCCATGAGTCTCATCAAGGGGTGGTGCGGACAAAGCAACGACTTTGTGCCCTCTATTGGTAGCCGAAGATGGACTCTGAGGTGCCCAGTGCCATCCGCTCCCGTCATTGGTGCCAGTTGAATGAAAAAAACACCAAACCATGCCCAGTTCCTACAACTACAACCAGTGCTTTTGCCAGATGGCCCATGGCAGAAGGTCGCCATGGACATCGTTGGGTCCTTTGATTCAGCCACTCCAGACTGCAGGTATGCAATTACATTAACTGATTACTACAGTAAATGGCCGGAGGTTGCCTTTACTCGCAACATTACTACTGACGCTGTGATTACATTCCTGTCATCCGTGTTCAGTCGGCATGGCAATGGCGTTCAGTTCACCTCCGCTGCCTTTGCTGCTTTCTTAGAAGAAAGCCGGGCTGTAGTCAAGACCACCTTTGTCGAGTCCAAGTCAAGTCCAAGACCTGGACTAGTCGAGACCAAGTCAAGACCGAGTCCAAAGAAGTTCGAGTCCAAGACAAGACCGAGTCCAAAAAGGTTCGAGTCCGAGTCAAGACCGAGTCCAGGATAGGAAAAAAAGTCTTATGCATGACAGTATCAAGACAATCATTTTGGGTTATTATCTAAAAGCAAAAACAGTGTGAACACACCCAGGATTTGTAAGTGTAGCCATTCCCCTTCTCCAATATTATTATAGGGCTGTCAAACGATTAAAAATATATATTTTGAAATTAATTAATCTCAATTAACCGCAATTAAAAAGTTCCTAAAGACTAAAGCTTCTTAAATGGCATATGAGTAACCACAAAGGTAAAAGTAAAACACTTTTATATTATTTAAATGATAATACTGACACAGTAATTGTGTTTTAAAGTATTCATTTCTTCATCACTACACATTTGATGCTGTTTAACTCATTTGTAAATGGTGCACTGTCACTTTAAGCCCATTGTGGCCACGTTCTCATAATGATCTTTTTTTACCAGCTCCATTGAAATATAGCCTATAGCTAGTCCACAAGCTCTAATATTATTTATACCACATGTATTGTACAATATTAACAATGATAAGCATGATATTAAATTGGTATAAACAGCTTTCATTCCTTTGGAAATAGAAGCATGTAATGACATGATGCTAGCTAGACATTTTCTGTTTGCAATTAAAAGTGAATGATGAGCCTGAGCCAGTCACCTAGCTAGCTGAGTGGAATGTGTTTAAATCGGCATAATATGTGCTTCATGTAAACAAATTAGCCTATTTAAGACTTCAAGACTCACCAGTTCCATTACACAAAGGCAAAGACAACTCTTCATATTTTTGTCCATTTTTCAAATCACAGTGAGTGCAGCCTACATGTCAAAGTGCCCTGGCTCTCACAGTTTATAACTGGTCAGTAGTGGAAATCGGATAAATCCGCAATTTCCTCTAACCTCGTCTTTGTTGCCTTCCTTTTATAAGTTTCTTATATTAAAAAGGAGATATCAATTATCATCAACAACGACAAGCCAGCTGGAGCCTGCCAATCGTTTTCTCTCCCTCTCGTGTGCGCTCAGACGCGCTCTCAATTAAATGGAGTAGCATACGTTCAAGTTGGATCTTAATGGAGAGGACCCGAAAAGTATCATCTTTATGTAACTGTTGCTGTTGGTGCATTTTAACATTGTAAACGTTAATTAACAAGAGTGAAAAGCAGTTTGCTGTAAAGCTACTATTTACTGGCTAAATGTTTGTTCCTCTTCATCTTCAGCTAACTCCACAGACAGTAAAATAAACTCTCAGGCTTGCGGTTTTAGGTTTTGCGGTGACATCAGCCCCCCACAAAGGTAAACACTATTGCGTTAATATTTTTTTACCGCATTATGTATTTCAAAATGAATCGCGGCGATTAACACGTTAATTTTGATGGCGCTAAAGACAACTGGACTCGGTCGAGATCAAAAGCCATATTTGGCAAGACCAGTGACTGAGACAAGACCAAGTCCAAATACTAGCGAGTCCGAGACAAGTCCGAGACCATAGAAAAACGGTCTCGAGTCCTACAGCCCTGGAAGAAAGACAAATCCGCCATCACAGATCCTCTATTAGATCTATAAGATGGCTTATGGACTGACTGACTTCTACTTTTATTTATTTTTTTTAAATGACTTATTTTAACTAGCCTGGCTAGCGCCACCACTTCTCAATGAGACGTGGTCTGGGAACCAAACGTTCATTTTCTCGTATTTGAAAAAAATGCCCAGATCCGTTTATTGGGTGCCACGGATGTTTATCAAATGCGTCTGTGCATAGCTCATCATCGTCTTGCTTTCCCCCCTTTTCTGTGATTGGTCCCCATGGTCTCCAGGCTGCCTTCGCAGCGTGAATCAAATCGCGCACAAGGCAGCATGGGAACACCCAGGCTATATTTTAACAACCTTTTTGTTTTTTTTAATTTGTGAAGTGACTTGGGTGACATAAAAGGCACTCTAAATAAAATGTATTATTATTATCCGGCGGCTAATAGAGCCATAGAGAGATTTAACAGAGTGCTCAAACAGACCATTCAGTTGGCCATTCAGCAACACCAGCCATGGAAACCAGCTGTTACTGACTTTTTGCATGTCTATCGTGCCACACCGCACGTCACAACTGGTACTTCACCCTTTGAGCTACTCCATGGACAGCCAATACGCACAAGGCTGATGCTGTTACCACCTGCTCCTATATCCACACAGACTGACATACGCTGCAGAATCAGCCAATGGCAACACAAAATGAAGGCGTACACTGATGCAAAACGAGGTGCTCGTCCTCCTTCTTTCCAAAAAGGGGACAGAGTGTGTGTGAAAAAGCTGTTTTGTGTTCCCAAGGTACATAGGAAGTTCAGTGATCCTCTAACAATTAGTGAGAAGGTTGGTGAGGGCACATACATACTGAGTAATGGTAACACCTGGAATGCCTCCTACCTTACTGCATTCCCCAACACCACAGATACACCTACACACACTGATGAGGGCACTAAACCACCAGACAACACACCTAAGTCCAGGCCCATGCGAGATTCTCACCAGCCTACCTGCCTGAAGGACTATGTTACTTGAAAATGCCGTAACACTGTCATACATATAATGTATATAATTGCACTTACATGGCCTTGAATGTTTGAATTTATGTAGTTGGTCATACTTGAGTTTAATATTGCACAGTAATATTTCAGTCAGAAGGGCTAGTTCATTCTGCATTCCCATGTGTATTACTTCAGACAGATGTATTATTATGACCGCCGCTAGCGAAGCTATCTACTTCCTGAATTTTTGGTCAACGATACCCGGGACACCGAACTACCGGGGCACATGAAATTTGGTGGGTATGTAGCCCCACTAGACTTTTACGGAAAAATTTAGTTTCGTCCCCTGGGGCCCTCCCCGTGCTGGGCCCCCCGAACCGCAAAAAAAGCAGCTTTTCCTAACTATAACTACCCGAACTGTGGCACTGAGGATGAAGAATCTTTTATGGTATGTTGGTCTCAAGGGCCCACATGAACTTGGCCCATAATCACTCATTTGCAGTGATTACACCCCCCGGTAAAAAATGAAATAATTCTGCTTTAATTGCCCCTATCTTCAGTTAAGATGTTCTGAACTGCACCAAATTGTATGTGTATGATTGACTTGGCATTCTTTGGGGGTATGCCAAGTTTCGTAGAATTTCATCCATGGGGGGTCTAAAGAAAATTAGGTTATGTGTACATTTAGTTACTGTACACTCATTGGCCTGTAGATGGCGGTGCACACATATACACATGCACACACACACAGGCACCCACGTACTATCGGTATTAGAACGGCCGATACATAATTACAAATTCAGTAGGATTATTTTGGCTTTTTTAGAAAGCCAAAATAAATATTCATCATCATCATCATGGCTGCATTTCCAGTATTGGCGATAAGTAGTCGCTTGTCCACTAGATGGCGCATCGTTGCAGTGAGACGTAATTTTGTTGGAAGTTAAAAGTGGGTTGGAAAAACAATGGACGCTTCCTACAAGGACTAGTTAACCGCAGAGAACGTCTAATAAGGATAGGACGATGTTCATATGAAATGTAATTCCCATTTCTTCCTTGAAGCCAAAATAAATCTGAGGATGTTTATCGGACATGCTTGGTTTTTACTGCAGGTACGTTAATCTTATAATATCAATAAGGACCTAGGTAATGTTACCGTTAGCGTTGGTTGAGTGATGGAGGCCAATTTGATTGATTGCATTTGTAGAAAACTATAAATGCGGTTATACCAAGCAAATTGATAGCAGCACTGTAATTGTATCTTTCGACTGTCATTTGTTGCACGTGCTACAAAATCATTCTGTGCAATGGAAGATTTACCAATGTTACACCGGTCTGATACAGTTTTGCCTATACATGCGTGAGACTGAGACGCCTGTTTATTTTGTTTTAAGTGTGTGCAGGGTGTGAGAGGGGAATCGATGTGCTTTGATTCCAGCTTGGTAGTTGTAGTCTGTGAAATTAAAAAGCACGTGTGTGTGAAGTATCCAAACAATGACACCTTCATTTCATTATGGCTGCTTTAGCAACACACCGCTACTGTGTAGTGGGTCCCATTTAGAAGTGGCTACTTCATTCGCGCTTTCCTTGACTCATGGAGCTGCGTGAATTTTATTACAACTTTTCGCCATGATATGGCAGTTTAAGTCCGCTTGATACTGTAAGGCGTAAGCCATTGGTTTCCAAAGGAGATTTTATTTGTGTCGCCAGCATAGCCTATTGACAATTTATGTTGTAATAAATAGGCCTACCTTATAAGCCTGTAGCTTAGGGAAGCTAACAGGATCTAGTTTGTTAGTTACAGTTTTGTCATAACTCCCTGTTTAATAATCATAACTTTTTTTGTTAGTTACAGTTTTGTCATAACTCCCACATTTTTGCATTTAGAATAGCCAGAGCGTGGATATCTCAATCGGAAAATTAAACAATATCGGGTGCCTATGGACTAGGCTGGGTGAACCCAGCCTGATCTGCCCGCTATTTATTTTTTGATTTCTTAAAAGATTGAGCTTGGTCTGGTGAAAGCCAGACTAGCCATGGACCTCAGTTACACAATGCAAGGGAACATGAATCAGCCTATATTTGCACGAACAATAATGGACAACAGCTCTTCAACTTTGGCCCGTTAAAATGAGTATGAACAGTCTAGCGACGCATTTCATCAAGGCCCATTTGGACATGTCAGTTATTTGCACCACTGGTTAGATGTAAAACAGCATTTCGTTTCAGACTACTGTTACTTAATTTGTGCATTAACAATAACGTTTCAGACTACTGTTACTTAATTTGTGCATTGTCAATAAAGTATTACATGAACTAAAGATGACTAAAATCTTATGTAGAAGAAGAAACATTCACAAAAAATCCATCCATCCAAAAATTACCTTTGTTTTTGATAGCTGTTGAAAACGGCATGGAACTGACAAAGATGTTTTTGTTTATAAATAAACAAATAAATAAATAAATAAATAACATTATGCTGATACCTTTTGCTTTTCCCAAATACAATGTAACCTACAGGTGTAAATGACCTTTCATCAATCCAGTTGCAATGGATGAACTGTGATGAACTGCCCTACTTGTGATTTGTTTAGAGATTTTAAAGGTTTTATAACAATGCTACATCTTCTTTGGCTATTCTACAATCTATTCACCTTTTCAGCACCAGTAGGCTACTTTCTGTGCAGCCGCTCACACACACTCAGGCATGCCAAACAAGCATACACAAAAGTTTCAAGAGTGGGGGATGGAGTAAAAGATGGAGACAAATTGAAGTGTGATTTATTTTCGCGGAACGGATGTACAGGACTGAGCGGCGGTCATATTTTGTACCGCTATGCGGTACATCTAGTTTTATTTCTGTGTTCAAAATAAGCTGGTGGAATCTGATTAACCTGATGTGAGAAAATGTACATGAGTTCTTTATCTGTGGTTGATGAAACTGAGTTGCATACCAGTTTAGTAATTAATAAGCAGTATTGAAGACTGTTCCTGCCAATGGATTACATGATCTTATATTATATATACATGTATGTTGTGTAAGAAAACTGAGCCTTTTCTTAGAAGGGGGAAATGTTGTGTTCACTGCTTAATTAAACAGGAAGTAGGTGTACAGGATGTTTACAAATGATGTAGTTATGCTTCCGTACTGCCATGTTCTACTGATGCCATGCTTTGTGACTGAGTGAAGTACCGTCCGTTATACTCTGTCTACGCTGTCATTCCTTACATAAAACATTACAGAGACGTCTTCATATTTTGCTGCCCAGACATAAGATTAGATTAAATTAGATTCAACTTTATTGTCATTTAGCAGAGTACAGGTACAGAGCCAGTGAAATGCAGTTGACATCCAACCAGAAGTGCAAAAAGAAGCATTAAATACCGAAGTGTAGGTTGAGTACATTATTCTGTGCAGTTATGTAGACGATGGAGATTAATTATGTACAACAGTGAGTCATTTATAGGAGATGAAAATAAGATATGGAATTGTGTCCATTGCAGTGGTTACTACAGGAGTCATGGCAAAGCTGTTTATTTGGTTATACTCCAAAAAGATCCAGGACCACAGAGAAGGGGGTTTGTCTAAAACAAGATAAATACTGTCCACATCACATAGAGACTGCTTCATCCACCTGTGGGAGGTATGTCCGGATTATGCAGGTTTATGTAGATGTGCTGAGAAAAAACATCACATTGTAACGCCACCCTGCAGTGAGTAGCATACCTATTATCTCTATACCTATTATACCTACAGTACCAACCTATTATCTCTCTCTTTCCCTCTTTCTGTATTAAGGCAAACTTTGATCCATACCACCAAACTACATTTACTACTGTTTTTTTTTTTTACATATCTAGTCTATTGCAATATTATGGGAGCAAAATGGCCATTCCATTGAGCTCCTAAAATGGCCAACAACTCTGCTCAAGGAGCCATGCATAATTTATGCCCCACCAGGTAAAAGAACTGTGTATTGGTCAACATGTTTACGTTGTTCGCTGTATGAATTATTTATTGACTGCGTGTCATTTTACAGTGGTTCATTATTTATTTAAAACTCAAGCAAAGGTCAATTCTCTGCTATTATTACAAACCATCCAGAGCTAGATTTTGAATCACATCTGACCTGAGAGGGAATTTGTTTTTATAACCATGTCTGTTGTAACCGCAGTTTATACGCTTCTGTATGCAATATTCTACAGTAGTCATTGTGATTATGCAGTATATGACTCCGTGCTGACGGTGGCCGCTATTGCCTTGGCAATGGATAATAATGTCCCATTTTTACAGACATTCTGTGTTCATCGCTCTCATAACTACCCCCCAACCCAACCCCCTCCCCCATAGGTTACTGTGCTGGCATCATCAGCAAGGAGCCCTGTTGTTATGAAAGGACAAGACCCAGACACTGGAGGTTGAAAGGGAGCCGTACAGTACATGTGGAGGGAGTCTCCTCACTCTCTCGCGTCCTCCCCGGTCTTTCCTCCTCTTTTCCTACATCCTATTCTGTTCTGTTCTCTCACAGACTGCCAGAGCACCTTTGACTAAAAACCTTCCCTCCGCATCTTCTGTCCTCTCCTCTGCCCTCCTCTCAGGCCTCTCTCTCTCTCTCTCTCTCTCTCTCTCTCTCTCTCTCTCTCTCTCTCTCTCTCTCAGTCAGGCCACCTGAGAGTCTTTAGCATGAAGGACACACCAGAAGCGGTAATTTACTGTAATTAACATGGCTACAGGCTGCACTTAGCATGGGGCTGCCCACAGATGGAAGAAGGGTAAAAGTGTAATTACTTGTGTCGGAATGCCGGAAAAAAATGCTTCCTTTCTTTCTTCCCTTCCTTCTCTCTCACTCTCTCATTCTTTACCCTCCACTGTGCCAATGCCAGGCCCTGCCCTTGATTGTCCCTGCTGGCACTGTGAGATGAAACATCAGGATGTGTCCGCACAATGCCAGCTGCACAGTAATTTCGGTGTTTGCTTGCTGTGTTGTCACACTCAAGAACGTTTTGTCCCCAGAAACAGCAGCAATAGTTATTATTGGGACATTAGGCTGTTGACTCATTAGCTGTTATCAGTTCTCATCTTGTGATAGTACAAATGTTCTAATTTCAAAATGAAACAATGCTATATTGACAACAAAATATTTTTTTGCTCTCCAGTCAAGGACAGTGGACTACTCACACAGCCTATAGGTCAAGACTAAGGGAGTGTTCTTGTAAAGTATAAGGGGCCCATTGTTTAAATGGTCTCAACACAAGATCGACATGCAGCCTACGTTCTGAACCACAGCATTGAGCAGCACTGTATTATCTACTAAATCTCATTGAAGTGTGGCCTAAAGAGATCAATAGTGATTGACTGCACAGTGAATCAAAAAAAATTATAGATACTGAACATATCTTTTTGGACAGACCTGCCTCTGTGAGTGTGTGTGTCAGGCCAGAGCTGCTGGAGGAATATGTAATGCGTTATCCCTCATCTGAACTCATTTGCATTGCAAATACAATGAAGGGCCTTAGAGCTCCCTACTGCCTCTACAGGAAGCAGTTAGTGTGCATTTCCAAAAGTGTCAAAAGCACAAAGAAAAAATAAAATGGGTTCTCTGAGCGTGTTTAGTTTGTGATCTGGGTTATACTGTTAGATTCTCTGGTTGTTGCGTTGTGTTTTAGTTCTAATTTCTGTATTTCTGTGAACACATCAGAATACAGTGAGAATACCCCAGAATTCTACAGTCCCCCCTCTTGATCAATCAAAAAACAGATTTTTTATAGATCAAACAATCGCAAACAAATCTGATGTGTCCTAACAAAAAATAGAAAAATAATAAAACCAAGCATTACTTCTCAGGCACTTTAAGGAAAAGAAAAGAAGTGCAGGCACCTTGAAAGAAAACTTAAAAACTGATTATGTTGCTGATGATTATCTCACATTCTAAGGGTCAAAAGAAAAGGAAAACAATGTCTTTTGGAAGTTCAGGAAACCGGCCAGTAACAGTTCAGTTCAAAGGCAAAGTCTCTGTCCCAGATGTTGTCTGTGGCTCCCGGCAACCTCAGAGGCACATGTGGAGTGAAAAGAAAGAGCAGTATCAGTTGAAGGATAGTCATGAAAACAATAGTATATATGATCATTTATTATAGGGGTGTAGCAACCTCCCAACCCTGGTCCCCCAGTGAGTCCCTGGTTAACCCGTTGCTGTGTGTTCAGCTACCTTACGGGTGTCTCCAGAAACCCACCTTTAGAACCAGGACTACAGGATTACTCCCCCCTCTTAATCTATCTTAACTGTAATCATTCTCAAAAATCGGCAATTGTAATTGTATCCTCAGATTAAACATTTCACATATCAGTAATCACACATATTTAATCATCAAAATCAATTATAAGACTTATCTAAGTCTATCATTTTTCATAACATGAGTTTGTGTCAAGAAGAGTCCACTACCACAACACCCTGGGCATGTTCTCAAAGGAAGATTCTACGCTCGGATACCTAACCTTTCATTTCTCCTCTGACGTAATAAATTCCCCGTCAAAATGAAAGTCTCCCATGAATCTTCCCCCCTCTAGTTCACACATCACCCCTAAAAGAAGATCGGCGGAAACTCAGAAAGAATTCGTACCCTACCCAAGCGCGTCATGTTTCAGGCGGTTCTATTAGTTTGCAATGGTTTGCATGTATCCACTTTTCTCTCACCCTGGACCTTCACTGCCGACTATGTTATGGCAATCCGCATCGGGGAATGATGTCTTTCACGAGGACTTTGGCAGTGTGTAGTGCAGTTCCAGATCGTGCAGGGAATGCCTCAATCCACCTGGAGAACTTGCACGGGACAACCAGAACATCTCGGTAGCCTTTGCACTTGGGAAGAGTGATGTAATCTATCTGGAGAACTCTGAATGGTCCTGGTGGAGCTGGTGTCTTCAGCATTGGCAACTTAACCTTCTTGTCGTGATTGTTTTGCCGACAGGTGACACACTGCTAGACCTATATGAATCTGTTCCTTATCTTCTCCACTCCCACGTGTCCAAGCGAATGAATTTGCGCCGCCAGATATGGTAGAAGACTTTCTGGAGCCACTGTTCGTGTTCCAAACCTCCACAAGTTGTCATCATAGAGCTTCGCCGCATTTTCAATCCAAATCCACTTTTCTTCTCGGCTTCAGCTGTTCTGCATGTCTATGATGTTGGCCAAACTATCCCGTTTTCCCTCTTCAGATGTTTCCTTGACTTTCTTTGTCACTCTCATCATGCATTTCTCATCGTCATTTTCAAAAATGTTCCTGTTACCGTTAGATCCGTCCGTGTTTCCATTTCCGTGTCCATTCTCGTTAGTCGTTTCGTTATCTCCTCCCTCTCTTTTTCTTGCGGCTGTTCTTGACACCGCATCCGCCATTGCATTGCCTCTTGCTTCAATGGTGTCTTGCCTTGTATGTGCCTTTACTTTGATGATCGGTCTAAGTCCATCAAGGGCAGCTCGGTTGATGGGACATTGTTTCACACACGGAGGTGGTTTTCCAGTCAGTTCACAGTCATTCTTTCCCCTAGCCCATGCAGGATGTTCCAGGAGATCCTCTCTTTTTAGCCTTCTCAGGTTCCACAAGACTTCTCCATCTCCTTCTCCAATGGCTATGGTGACTGGGGCTGTCTGCTTCAGACTGAATTTTTCTCCGGTTGGTCCACCAGCTGTCTTGATGATGCCTGACAGAGGTATTTCGTGTTTCTTCAATAGGTTCAGTTCAGTTCAGCACCAGTATTAATCAAGAATTCAATTTTGATGTGTTCTTCAAGCAAGGTAGTAGCATAGAGGGTGTTGTCAGTTCTCGCTGGTTGGTAAAGCACAGACACGCCGTCGGTGGTGGCTACTGTGCGCACAGGGCATATGAGTGCCTCGTCAGCTGACTCATCCCAGGCATTCCCGTCCTCCATCGCTGGCCTGGTTTTCATTGTCTTTGGCCTTGTTACCGGAGCAGTCGCTCCCTGGGCAGCATTGGATGTAGATGCCCCATCATTCACTGGTGCAGGTGGGGGTGGGTGAGGTGGGGGTGGGTGAGGTAAAGAGTTGACAGGTGGGGGTGGTGGTGGTGGTGGTGGGGTAGGGAAAGAGTTGACAGGTGGGTGAGGTGGGTAAGGGCTTGTAGCCAGTGGCATTGGTAACAACAATGGGGGAGTGGGGGGTAGGCCTAGTGGCATTGGGTAGCCATCCTGGATTGGAACAGTTTGATGATGGTTGGTTGCAGACGTTGTTCCTTGTCTTTGTGGATTGTAGAAAGCAGTGGCTGCTGATGGGGCCAGAATGATTTGTTTTGTGTCACCTGCTGGCTGTTGATCAGGTGGGGTGCTGTTTCTTGGCCCATCTGGGGTTCCCATAACAGCAGCATTCTGTCCAATGAAGCTGTCTTTATCAATGTCCACTGCACTTCTAGATGTCTCCACCATGGCATATGGTGCTGTTGAGTCCAAGTCAGGCAGAGTCGGATTGAGGCGGGTGCTTGGTTGCCTGTTGCGACCCCCGCCCACAATAGGTGCCGGGGGTTGAGTGGGCCTCTGAGACTACTCCTCTTTGACTCATTACACTCTGTTCTGGCAACACATCCGCTTCCATGAGTTGTTCCTCCAAATCACGTCTGTCCATCTCTGTTCTCCAAATCCTGTCTCGGATCTCTAATTCCAACTTCTCTATTTTTCTTTGTAATTTTTTCTCAAATTTGCCCAATTGTAATTTCACTGCCATCCAATCTGACACATAGTCTTGTATCTCAGCTAAGGCCTGCAACTTATCTAATAAATTAGCTTTACTTTGGTTCTTTTTCCCGCATAAAGGAGTAAAGACTTTTTGCTTTCATCTGGTCAGAATGTCTTCACTGCATGCAGGGTGCGCAGTGCAGCAGTGTTTCCCCTCTTGGCAGGCTTCCAGCTGGGATTCAGTCACGTCAATCAGGGTGCCAAGAAGGACTCTTCTTACAGATGTTCAAAATCCAAAATCTGCCCCCGAAGTCTCTTTAAACCCGTTGGATGTTCTCATCTTTCCTCTCCTCTTGCGGTCGGTTCACGATAACCAAATGCTGTTGTCTTTCTTCTCCTTTTGCGAGAAGGGTCACGGCACCAAATGTTAGATTCTCTGGTTGTTGCGTTGTGTTTTAGTTCTAATTTCTGTATTGAAGATGGTCAATAAAGCTTGATGGCGGGATCAGGATCGGCGATTAGATGATGATTTATTGTAGATGGTACAACAATGAATAACAGCACACAGGCTAAGTCTCAAACAGTAAAACTGTGCAGAGTCTAACAGTTGTGGTTGTTATTAGAAGCGGCTGCTGAACCTTCCGACAGAAGATGCTCCTCGGGTCGCTTCCTCGATCCGTCTCTGTGTCAAAACCTAAGACAAAGCCTGTTATGCTAAAACATACAAACGTCAATCATGCCAACGTGGCAGGTGACAACCAGTGTACAAAACCCGACCCTGGCCAGATGGAGATACTAGCCCGAATAGGCAGACATGCTGTCTCCCTCGGCCCATGTTCTCACTGATGTTCCTTGGATGTTCCTAAACATCGGCCTGTATGACCTTCCTGCTGGTACACAGGCCTAAGGCACAGTTATGTACAATAATATGGACCTCCCCCTGTTGTATACTACACACAGATGTAACATATGAACACATCAGAATACAGTGAGAATACCCCAGAATTCTACAATACTTAGGGAAAACATTAATTCCGATACTCAATAGTTGAGTAACCCTGAGGATAGAGTTGCCATTTTTATTTATGGCTTTCATTATTGAAATAGTATTCGTGCTCAGGTCTAAAATCAAGAAATAGAAGTCGGGGTTGATTTAATACTTCTCATTACGTTCTCATACTGCAATGTAGATTTATAGCTGTTTAACCCAATGCATAGTAACCATTCAGGCAGCATTGTAGCATAGTGTTTTCATTTCCTAAAACAATACAATATCATATTGCAGATGTTGTGGGTTACCTGGCTGTAAAAATATTCTGTTCTCCATTCTCTGCATGTTTATTGTAACTAAAGTTTTCTCCGGGTTTCATTTAGAACAAATCAATTTGTCAGAGCAAGGACTGTTCCTCCATTGTGTATAATGAAATGACACGTCTCAAACAAACAATGCCTAGGTAGGTCCAACTGCACGCCATCCCAATTCCCCTCTCGCATTACAACAACATATCATCCAGATAAAACACAAATTAGTCGAAGTTTGTGTAACCATTACAAACACAAGGCACCAATCTAAAAACCCATATTACCTGAAAAAAGTCATCTGAGAGTATTTTTTTTTGTTTACACAGCCACATTATTGATCGGCCATAATTGACGTCTCAGTCAAACACGAAAAAAAAAAAAATGAAGCCTATGCTCTCATCAGGTTGAAAGGACGGCCCCTCGGCATAAAGAGGATTAAATAATATCTGAAGAGATGGGTGATGGGCATGGGGCCAAGGGAAGCTACTCCTCTCCAAAATGAATAACCTCATCCTTCTGGGGCGGGTAGGGTCCTCTTCAACTCGACTCCTCTGATGGGTCTGGCAGTGGACCAGAGTCAGGCCCATCCCCTGCGGTCTGACAGCACACTGTAAATTTGGGAGCAAGCCCATGCTAACTGACAGGCTTTTAGAAGTTTCCAGAGCTTTGGCATGGGGAAATGTACCGCCCTGGGGGCACATCCAGACTCATGGAAGCTTCTGGAAGCAGTGTTGCCCTTCAAAACGAGTTTGCATGCCTATGGTGAAGCCCGCTGAGTTCTGTTAAGATGGGCTCCAAAGTTTGGCACTGTTAGATATACTAAGCAAATATTATGGACATGCTCAATGTGATGATGTGGACACATTTATAGCCTATTTTCCAGTTTGTATTTTTCCCTATTTGTTGACAGGATTTTAACAGACTGAAATGCATAAACTCAACAAATGTTTGGTTTTTTGGTGTTTTCTTACATTTCTTCTTTCTCAGCAGTCCTATGGGGTGACAGACATCACTGTGTTCCTCCTGCCGGATCCTTCAGTACAGCTTTAAAAGCTCATCTTTCTCCCCTCTGGCTTACAGCCTTTCTCTGTCTTTCTTCCTGCTCTTATTCTCTCTCTCTCTCTCTTCTCGTCTTTCTCCACTCTCCAATACACAGACAACACTTGACCTCTGGCCAGCTCCAAACTCAATATTCTGACAGCCATATTTTCATAGGCTGTTATTATAATGATACAATGTGGCGGTTTCCGTTCCAGCCAAACACTTTCTGGTGACATTAATGGTCACTCTCTCGGACCATGAGAAAGTGAAGTCTCATTTCCGGGGGCCAGAATGGTCAGGAAGGCTACGGTACACTCTGTCCAGGAAACATGAGGCCACAATTAGTTCTTCATAAGTGTGACTGGGGCTATGACTTTGCCATTATGTTTTTACTCAGAGTGACCAGAAGAGGAAATGAGGGGGACATCTCCATAATGGAGGAATTGAACAGGGTGTTGAGATAAAACATTGTCCTCTCCAAGACACAGTGTGGGGCCTCCCTGTAGTCATTCATTCGACTTGACATTTTAGTTTAAGACCGCTTAAATCTGAGTTGACCCCCAAGGGTTGGTAAATACACTTTAATCAGGGATTTGCCCCCATGTCTACTGTCTGCCCCATAGTACTGACCCCCAAGGGTTGGTAAATACACTTTAATCAGGGATTTGCCCCCATGTCTACTGTCTGCCCCATAGTACTGGGCACTCTCTCTCTCTTTCTGTATCTCTCTCTGAATTCAAATGGGTCCACTGCTTTCTGATTTTGTATCTAGTGCAGATGTTTTACAGTTTGATATATTTATATCAGCAGATATTTGCTATTGTTAATATGAATGGGTGTTGCTATGGAGCAGGGGCTATTGTGGATTACTTTTTTGTTAGTGATCTAAATCAATAGGCAGAGGTGTGTTTAGGATGGGTCTAAATCCACATTTGCTAATTTGACAGAGAAATGGTTGATGCAACTAATCAATGATAACCCATTCCCAATGATGAGTGCTTACATGTGTTGAAACAACAGTCTCCACCAAAACCTGCTTTGCTGAAACAGGTGTGTATATGTGATACACCAAAGCTTGCTTTTCTGAAACAGGTGTGTTTGTGTGATACACCAAAGCTTGCTTTGCTGAAACAGGTGTGTATGTGTGAGAAGCAAAGTCTATACACACATTACTCTATGCACTCCATGTGCACTTGTCTACAGCTATCAAATATGTTGCTAATGTTCTTATGGTAGCAGTCTCATCTTTAGTTGGTATGGTATTGGGGCCAATGTTGTCCATCACGAGGGCTTTAAGCATAAGGTCACATTACTATTACCTCACCCGCCTTCACCCAGCAGGTCCTGGTGCCATGTGTGGCAATCTCTCCAGAGGTGGGCTGGGCGTGCTCAGTGTGGTTTATGGGCAAGCACTCAGGCGTAAAATGACCACAGACACAAGGGCCGGACCACTGAGTGGAAGGAATGTGTGTTTGGGGGGGGTTATAGATGGCACTTGACATTGTAAAGATCGATCATCAAGGAAACTATCATTGCTTTCCTCAAACATGGTATCAAATCAACCAGTGAGGGTTGTCACAAGCTGTTATTGGATACACACACACACGCTCACACACACACACAGGGTGAGAGAGACAGCACGAGAGACAAATACATAGACACACATGCAGATAAAGTGAGAGAGAATCTATATATTATTTATCTACTACATACCTTTCCTTTCCAGCTCCAGATTGTGGCGTATGGGGCCTCTTCAGTATGTCCATTCGTCTCCCCTCATGTGGCTGTCTCCAGTCCCACTCCAGACCAATCAGTCATCATTACGGGAGGGCCATTTCAACTAATGAGCTTTATAAAAAGACTCATAAAGGCTTAACTAGTATTAGACATTAGATGTGTGGAGGATTCTGTTGAGTTAAGCCACTGAGATTAATGCAGTCATTTGATGTGTCTTTAGCTATTAATAATACTGGAATGGTGTTAACACTGAGTGAAACCTAGCCTGAGAATACCCATACGAACCTTTGGAATTTGCTCTGCAGGTCCGTCTGGCCAAGAGGCCATTGAAGCCCATTTCCAATGTCCCTAAAACATAGCCACGCAAATACAATCGCTAATCCGGCATTGAGATGTATTTCTTTGGAACTGAGTAAACATTTAAAACTTTACACTAACATAAGGAGATTGCTTCACTTCTGAAACAATTTGGTAAGAGTTTAATGCACCAATTTAAGTTTAAAGTCAACAAACCTTTTCCAGACCCACTGTAAATTACAACTGAGAAAGTATGCGTGCTAACCAGGCTAAGTGTAATTGGGGGTCAGTCTGGGGTATTACACAAAACAAACATGAAAATACTGAGATATTTAAGACACAAGTACAACGTATAAGTATACTCTTTTGATCCCGTGATGGAAAAGTAAAACAAAAGATTAATTTGATGATGAACTACTCAATTTCATACACTTACAATTTACATTTATTCATTCAGCAGACACTTTTTATCCAAAGTGACTTGCATACTGTATGTATTCTATTACAAGGGACTACATTGTGCCCGGAGCAACTTGGGGTTAAGTGTCTTGCTCAAGGGCCCAACGGTGGAAGCCAGGAATTGAACCCACAACTTTTCAGGCAACTGCACGCTATCCCAGTTCCTTATTCACTACTCTATAAGATGTATAACCTTAACTAAACTGTAGGAAGAAATGTTAACCTTAAGGGGATGTGCCTTATACATACTGATCTATATTTACTCATTTACACTTTTGGTCTTGTTTGTGAGCAAGTTATTCACGGAAATGTACAAGTAGACAGAAACTGAGATGATGATTTGTAACTAGCATCTGTGGTATGCCTGTTCTTTTCAAAGTGTTTTGGAGTACATGCTGTTTCTGTATGGATAGTATGGGACTTAAAATAGAAAACTGTCAGGCCTCGAGAAAGCTGGCACCCATTATTTACAGGGATCAGGTCAATATTGAGGGAATACCACAGATGTCGGTCGTTAGGGGATACATCCTTGTGGTCACTGTTGATGAGTTAGGTAATGGAGTCATAAGATGATTGACATACTACAGATGGAGATGTAAGCCTGACAGAGGGGCATAAGAAGAAGTGTATTTGTATCGTATCTTCGGACTGCGCCTGTTAGCGACATGACGTAAGTCCCAGGTACCGTGAATAAAGCTTTCTGAGATTTATGATTGACTACTGACTCTGCCTGAGAACTTTCGAGCAAATCCAGAATTTTACACCACAAAACACAATGTCATGACTACTGTACATTGAAAGTTAGACATTTGGTGTGTATGGTTATGGACTGTGTTTCCACTGGCAAAGAGGGCTATGTCTGGCACGGTTATTTCCCATAAGCATTCCCCAAAGTGAGTAATTTCTCTGCCAATTCACTTCCGCTAATGAAATATTTACTGTAGATCCTTCAATGGTGCACAAAACCTCTCAAATTGTGCTCTCAGTCCCATGGAGAGCAGAGGTATGTAGGTATGTGAGATAGGTATGTAGATATGTGAGGTAGGTTGGTGGGTATAGGATGTCTGCATGGGCAGTGGTGAGGGCTGTGACTTAAGTCTAAGGTACAGATGGGGAGAACCACTGTGATTATTGTTCTCGATAATTCTTGCATTTTGTATCTTCTCTTGACATAGGGGTGAATTCTCCAATGTGCATTTCAGCCTGGGTGAATTTTCTAATTCACTTAAATCTGTCCTTTTTTGCAAGGAGCAAGCCCAAAATCTGGGCATTTCTTATACAACTCTTGCACGCATTCTGCCACTGATTGTTATGCCAGTCTCTCTACTGTAAACTGCAACTGCAGGTTTAAAGCTTTGTTGGCATAGATAAATTATTAGATAGCATCTGCTATTGGCATAGATATTATTAGAAGCAGCTGCTATTGAAACTTTGCCTTTATAAACGTTTGCCTTTATAAACAAACCACAAAGCAAAAGGAACATTTTGTTAAGTCAATTCTTTGTTAGGCTATGTGATGGGGCAGCCGTGGCCTACTGGGGGGCAGCCTAGCCTACTGGTTAGCGTTTCGGACTTGTAACCGGAGGGTTGCCGGTTCGAACCCCGACCAGTAGGCATGGCTGAAGTGCTCCTGTGCAAGGCACTTAACCCCTCACTGCTCCCTGAGCACCACTGTTGTTGCAAGCAGCTCACTGCACCGGGATTAGTTTGTGCTTCACCTCACTGTGTGTTCACTGTGTGCTGAGTGTGTTTCACTAATTTATGGATTGGGATAAATGCAGAGACCAAATTTCCCTCACGGGATCAAAAGAGTATATAAACTTATACTATGACACACCGTTTTACTGAAGGTCGTCCACTATTCAGTTCACCATCCTTACGTTTTCAAAATCAATATTAACATCAGTTATCCATGCGTCTGTTTTCACTGAGTTGTCCCAAACCGCAAGAGGCAGCGATATCCCTCATTTATTTAAATTTACCTCAGGCTCTGAGATTCTGAAACCGGACATCCCACAAAGCACAAAGCAAAATATCAGCAACTCCACTGGTAAAGGTACTAGCAAAGTCTTTATAGGCAAGCCCCCCCACTCGGCGGCCATCTTGGGCATCGGGCAGCTATTTTCCTATTCAAGTGAATGGGGAGGCATACAGGAAGGAACTCCCATATTGTCGTTATGAACTAACCCCATGTATTTCTATGGAGGATTATTTGAGTGCTGTGTCTCCTCGTTAGAAATTCTCTGGTACTAGTAGAAAAGCTCAATGCCCTTAAAAACATGCAGTATTAGAAAAGCATACTTTATACCTCAGTAGAAGTTAGTACTTAAGAAAAACTATTGCTAAAATCACACAGTGTATGTCCGGTCTGAGTCAGTCTGAGGGTAGGTGGCCTTTGGCCACCCTTTTCAAAGTGACACTTTTGAAGTTTGTTGATTGAGTGGACTTATTATTATTAAATTGTTATTATTATATATACTTTTTTGATCCCGTGAGGGAAATTTGGTCTCTGCATTTAACCCAATCCGTGAATTAGTGAAACACAAACAGCACACAGTGTACACACAGTGAGGTGAAGCGCACACACACTAATCCCGGCGCAGCTCGGGGAGCAGTGAGGGGTTAGGTGCCTTGCTCAAGGGCACTTCAGCCGCAGCCCACTGGTCGGGGCTCGAACCGGCAACCCTCCGGTTACAAATCCAGAGTGCTAACCAGTGGGCCACGGCTGCCCCACTTGTCCTGCTGCTGGAGGCTCGGAAACGGAACTAGAAAGAAGATCTAAAAACAGGAGGGAAAAATGGGGGATACCAAAACGAGTCATTGGGGGCTCCCACTCCTCTTTTCCCACATATTAGAAATACATTTGTTTCACTGCACTTTCAATTTGTCTCGTGTGTGTGTAAACATATGGTGATTGAACCCGATTGATGGAGTCAAAATTGTCCTACTCCTGTTGTGATCAATACGTGTCACAGGTTGTGTAAATATGCTGTTAAATTCGCATTACAGGAAAAGTAGCCCCTGGTAACTGACGCCATTTCCACTTTCAGAATATCAAATATTGCCTGCCGGTAAAGTACAGCTTTTCCAAATGGAAATGTGCTGACTGTCACTGACCAAAGCACGCCTCTGACAGATATTAGAGCCAATCTTTTTGGCTGTCTGTTTGTGAGAGTAACTTTCTCACACTTGGGAGCGGGGAGCGAGAGAATGTTATGTTAATACGACTCACTGCACAAACAACAAAGCAGCGAGAGGAATGACAATGTCAAAAGCTTTGGCTCAGAATGGCAATTCTGTTTCGGTGACTAACAGAGAAAATGGAGCATGTAAAGCCACAGAGCAGTACGTAATGATGCCAAACATGTGAAAATGCTTTACTTGACTTTTCAGCGCTGGGTTGGCGCCCACTTTCATTCATCATCCAATTCAAGGGTCTCAGTAGCATACAGACATCACACACAACATGCACTTACAGCAGAAATGGTAAACATAAGTATAAGTATAAACATATAACTAAACTCCACTGTACAATAAAGACAGTAGAAGATAAGAAAACTAACAAAACGAAATACTAAATATACTATATAAATTAAATTTAAAAAGTCCAATGTGCTTGATGGTGATCAAGCATAAGACGCTTGTAGTGACAGGGCCGGGACTGATAAGGTGCTCAAGGGAGTGAGTGTCATGGTGAAGGTGCAAAAAGTAGTCCAACCATAGTCCTTTAGTTATGTGTGCATGGTAAGGTGCTCAAGAGAGTTAGTGTCATGGTGAAGGTGCAAAAAGTAGTCCAACATTAGTCCAACAGTGCAAGAATAAGGTCTAGAGACCAGCATAAATAATATGGACAAATAGGAGAGTAAAGTATAATGTAGACAAGGTAATATAAAAAACTATGTCAGTGCAAGAGGTAATTCGGTAGTTGCACGATTAGAATGTTTACGATTTCCGCTTTAGCTTTGGTGAGCGCCCTCATTTCCGTTGTTCCTGAAGATGGCGCTGTTTTACACAAGGTGTCTGCTCGACCTTCCCAAGGTCACCATTAATGATGTTCATCGCATCATTCAGTCAGCATAGTCAGCGCCGAGGAGTAAGAGGGAGAAAGGTTTCAAGATGTACATATCAAGCTACATCGACCATTACGAAGGTAAGTAAATATAATCCGACCCTCACACCGAAGGTGGCACTAACGTTAACGTTAGCTATTGCCAACCTTGCTTAGCGCAGCTATGTTGCAGTGAAGTTAATTTAGCGGAAGCTTTTACTCTCGACTATAAGTTTATTTAATCGATGTTTTCCTGTGTTTTGAGTAATGTTAATGTTGTTCTGCTTTCATAATGATAATATGATGCTATACCCATATTAGTGTCGAACAAAGAGCCAGGGACAGGGAGAGTCAGCGTCCGAGCTACCTGCCACAGGTCTCTCAGGAAGAGTGAGAAACCTCACGACCTCAGAGTAGGAATTTTATATAGTAAAGTTATATTTTCCAAGCCAGTTCTGCACTAATTATGTTCTGGGTTTTCATGTAGGCATTATAAACGGATGTTGCCCTCTGAATGCCATTATATAGTATTTAATCAATACAGCACTTGAACATGGAACCGAAAATTAGTGAGCGCCCTCCCTCTCCCCCTTCCTTCCACTGTAAAGCGCTTTGGATCAACTGTTTTGAGTTAAAATCCACAAACTTCACTTGATAGGCTATCTGAAAACCCCAGAAACTGATTGTGACAACGGTTTTTAGTTACTGTATGTTAAGTTTCAGTTATACTGTGAAATAATTTCCACTTATGACACTGTAACATTGTTTATTGTAACATTAGATACATCTAACATTGATTATATTAATGGACCAGAGGGATGTTATTTTGTTGTACATTTAGCCTAAGCTTTGAGCGTAAACATGATTAATTATGGACTTTTCTATGTTTGTACTTTTTTTCTTTTTTTTCAAATATCATGTTAGTGGTTATGGTTATATGGATGGCTTAAATACATGTATTTTCTGTTTGTTTTGTTTTGTTTTAAAATGAAGATCATCCTTGATGGCTCCACTCCAGTGCAGCTTTGTGAGGCTGTGTGTTCCTGTGTGGCTGGCAAGGTTCTTTGGAACCACAACGTTGCCCTGCTTTACCAGACGGCGCATTATTCACAGCTCCACCTAAGTGCTGTACCACCTGTCCTGAGCTGTACTGAGACAGAGCAACGCTGGCACAAGCCACGGACTATGGTAACCCTGAAAGTATTATGAACTGCATAGCACATTGTGTTTGGTCTTTCTTGAATGGGCATGCAAAGATTTGATCTGAAATCATTACTACATTTTAACAGGGTATGAAACCAGGTCGCGTAAGGGACATGGTTGTCATGGCAGCTAAGCCAAAACAGCGGACCGTAGGAGGTGGTGTCAGGTAATATATTATCAATCTGAAACTACTTACATACTCTACTTTTATAAATGGCTTGGAACAAATAAAAAAAATTATTACTGTACTGAAAATAAATGTTACTGTTTGCATACAGGAGCACACTGTATGAAGCGGTGAAGGGGGAGCTGCCAGATCCAAATGTGCTGAGAGTTGCTGAGGTTTACGCTGACTTCCCTGCGGAGTTGGCGCCTCTCATCACCACCCTGGCAATCAGCCCTGATATCCCTCTGGTCGATTCAGCCCTCGGGAAGGTCCAGGAGGGAAGCCTCATTGCCATGCAGCACCCGGTCGTCGTCAGTAGGTGTATCCAGTACCATCCCGACGCACCTCCACCACCACCTCTACCGCTGGCTGATTACAGATTGGAGCCTACAACCTGCCAGTTTGTTTGCAGTCTTCAAGAACAGCTGCATCTAGTTTCCCTCCAAACCAGTTGGGAAGCAGCCAGACAGGTGGAGGCCTCTACTCGCGACCAAAGCCTTTCAGCTGAGTCAAAGTCAAAGTCAAAGTCAGCTTTATTGTCAATTTCTTCACATGTTCCAGATATACAAAGAGATCGAAATTACGTTTCTCACTATCCCGCGGTGAAGACAAGACATATTTTACCAATTTAAGTCCACAGACAAACATAACATTCAAGTAAACAAAAAAGTAAGTAAATAAGTAAATAAGAGGGCACATATAATAATGAAAAAAATAAGAGCAGCAAAATTTGGTTGAAATTGTGCATAGACAGTCAATAAAATACTAGTGCAAAGTCAGGCCAATAAAAGGCTTGGGTAGTTCTGTTTGACCTAAGTAAGAAAGAAAGTGGCATAGTGGTGCAAGTTATGTAAGAGCAGCAGAAGTGTTGTGTTTTCAGGACAACAACAACAAGTTGTAAAGTGTACAAGTGTGCAAGTGGAGTAGTGCAGGCGGCCATTGTGGGTCCAATGTCCAGGATGTTATGTAGCTGAGGGTGGAGGAGGGAGAGAGTTCAGCATCCTTACAGCTTGGTGTATGAAGCTGTTGGTGAGTCTGGTAGTGCGGGAGCGCAGGCTTCTGTACCTCTTCCCAGAGGGCAGTAGATCAAACAGATTGTGAGCCGGGTGACTTGCATCACTCACAATTTTGGTCAGCCTTGGGCGGGTGAGGTGGGTGCTGTAAATGTCCTTCAGAGAGGGGAGTGAAGCACCAATAATCCCTTCCAACTGTGTTCACTATGCTGCAGGGCTTTCCTGTTGTATTCAGTGCAGCTTCCGCCCCACACAGCGATACAGCTGGAGAGGATGCTCTCAGTGGTGCCTCGGTAGAATGTGGTCATGATGGCTGGTGGAGCACTTGCTTTCGCCTGAGTTTCCGCTTGGGAAGTACAGGCGGCTGAGCTCTCTTAGCCAGTGATGCAGTGTTGGTGGTCCAGGAGAGGTCTTCGCTGATGTGCACCCCCAGGAATTTGGTGCTGCTGCTCGCTCTCTCCACCACAGCACCGTCGATGGTCAGTGGCAGGTGTTGGGTGTGACCTCTCCGGAAGTCAACAACAATCTCTTTTGGTCTTGCTGACGCTCAGCAGGAGGTTGTTGTCCCTGCACCACGCGGGTCAGATGGTCGACCTCCAACCTGTATTGAGTCTAAATTAAGCCCTTGGTGATGAGACCCACCAGAGTTGTGTCGTCAGCAAATTTCACTATGTGATTGTTGCTGTAGGTTGCAGTGCAGTCATGCGTCAGCAGGGTGAAGAGCAGCGGACTGAGCACGCAGCCTTGGGGGGCCCCTGTGCTCAGTGTGATGCTGCTTGAGGTATTGTTGCCAACACGTACTACTTGAGGCCTCTGACAGAGGAAGTCCAGTAGCCAGTTGCAGAGGGAGGTACTGAGTCCCAGTTTGTCAAGTTTGCAGATGAGTTGTGGTATTATGGTGTTGAATGCAGAACTGAAGTCTATAATCAGCAATCTCACATATGAGTCTCTTTTTTCCAGGTGGGTGAGGGCTGGGTGGAGGGCAGAGCAGATTGCATCCTCTGTAGACCGCTTGGCTCGGTATGCAAACTGGAAGGGGTCCAGGGTGGGGGGGAGAATGGATTTGATATGTGACATGACAAGCCGCTCAAAGCACTTCATGATGAATGGTGTCAGTGCCACAGGGCGGTAGTCATTGAAGCAGGATGGAGCAGTTTTCTTCGGCACAGGTATGATGGTGGCAGCTTTGAAACATGATGGGACGATGGCTTGCTTCAGGGAAGTGTTAAAGATGTCTGTGAAGACATCCTTAAGCTCCCCTGAGCAGTCCTTCAGCGCCGCGACCTGGGATGTTGCCTGGACCTGTTGCCTTCACGGGTGTTGATAGCAGCAAGTGTCCTCTTCACGCTGTCGGCAGAGAGGCACAGGGGCTGCTCATGTAGAGGGGGATGGGTCTTCTGTGGGCAGGTGCTGTTTTGTGCTTCAAAGCGAGCAAAGAAGCGGTTCAGGTTGTTGAGCTGAGGGATGTTGCTCTCACAGCTCTGTGGCGCGGGCTTGTAGTCCGTGAGGGACTGAATGCCCTGCCATAGGCTTTGTGCTACTGCCTTCAAACAAATATGTCTCATTCGAATTCCATGCCATCACAGTGATCGCCCCAGCAAAACTCTACGTGCTGGTCATCTACCGCCCCAGGCCAACTAGGCGACTTTTATTGACGAACTTGACACTCTGCTATCCTCCATCCCTGAGCATGACTGTCCGCTTCTTGTTCTCGGTGATATGAACATCCACTTAGATGCCCCAGGCTCAGCGGACTTTTTGGCCCTGGTCCACTCCTTTGACCTCGAACTGGTTCAAAGCCCACCGACTCACAAAGCTGGCAAAGAGCTTGACTTGATTTTCACTCGGAACTGCAGCACAGACACCCTCATGGTGACGCCTCCATCTTTTCTGACCACTTCTTCATCCAGTTCAACGCCAGCCTGACAGAACAGCCTCCGCTCCTCAGCCGATGGTCACGCTCCGCCGCAACATCCGAACCTGTCTCCAACGCACTTCTCCTCTGTGGTTGCCTCCGGTCCACCTCCACTCAACACCTTCTCCTCTCTGGAGGTTAATGAAGCCACTGACTCGCTCTGCTCCAAACTGACCTCGTGTCTAGACGAGCTGTGCCCTCTTACCACAAGGCCAGCTCGATCCAAACATTCTCATCCATGGCTAAATGATACCCTCCGATCACAGCGCACCAAACTCAGAGCCGCGGAGAGGAAATGGCACAAATCCAAACTAGCTGACGACCTCATAAACTACCAGACACTCCTGACCTCCTTCTCAGCCAGCATCACTGCTGCTAAGACTGCTTTCTACAATGACAAAATCAACAGCGCTACAGACACTCGAAAAACTTTTTCTCAACCTTCAAATCGCTACTCAACCCTCAGCTGCCTCCTCCTCCATCCAGCCTTACTGCAGATACCCTCGCCTCATTTTTTTACAAACAAAGTGGCGGCAATCAGCAGTCAATTCTCTACATGCCCACTCAACGCATCTGACTCAGATACCGCGACTCCTACAACCTCTAGGGACTGCTGGAACATCTTTTTTCAGCATTCACGCCTCTCCGAGAGTGAAGTGTCCAGACTCCTGACATGCAGCCGCCCTACCACATGCTCGCTGGACCCTATACCCACGAGCCTACTTCAGTCCATCAGCCCGACCATCGCTCCAGCTATCACACATGTGATCAATGCCTCGCTAACCTCCGGCACATTTCCAACAGCGTTCAAAATGGCCCGGTAACACCGTTATTTAAGAAAAGCTTTCTCAACCCTGCTCAAGTCGAGAACTACCGCCCTGTCTCACTACTACCTTTCCTATCCAAAGGCATTGAACGAGCAGTCTCCAAACAGGTCTCTGACTTCCTTTCACAGAACAACCTTCTGGATCCAAATCAGTCTGGGTTCAAAAGCGGCCACTCTACCGAAACGGCTCTGCTGTCTGTAACAGAAGCCTTAAAGAAGCCAGGGCGACCGCCGATCATCAGTACTCATTCTGCTTGACTTATCGGGTGCCTTTGACACGGTTAATCACCGTATCCTTCTCTCTATACTATATCTGACATGGGAATCTCCTACCTCACAGGACGCTCGTTTAACGTATCATGGCTTGGTCAGCTATCTGCACCTCACCATCTCACCACAGGGGTCCCCAGGGCTCAGTGCTGGGCCCCCTCCTCTTGCTATCTACACCACCTCCTTGGGACAGATTATCCGTTTCAAAGGCTTCTCATACCACTGCTATGCAGACGACACACAGCTCTATCTGTCCTTTCCACCTGATCTACCCCTGGTTTCAGCACGGATCTCAGTTTGCCTTTCAGACATAGCTACATGGATGAAGGCACACCACCTCCAGCTGAACCTCTCAAAGACTGAACTGCTGGTCATCCCAGCTAAACCTACCATACACCACGACATCAACATCAAATTTGACTCCCTGTCTGTTTCACCGACTAGGACTGCAAGAAATCTAGGAGTTGTTCTCGACAACCAACTAAACTTCTATGAACATACGGAAAATCAGGACTTACTTGACTCAAGATGCTACCCAACTTCTGGTTCAGGCAATAGTCATCTCACGACTCGACTACTGCAATGCCCTCCTGACAGGTCTCCCAGCCTGCGCAGTGAAACCACTTCAGATGATCCAGAACGCGGCGGGCCAGCCTGGTCTACAACCAACCCAAAGGGCACATGTTACCCCGCTGCTCATCCAGCTACACTGGCTACCTATGGCAGCCCGCATCAAATTCAAGTCTCTAACGCTTGCCTACAAAGTAGTCTCTGGTTCTGCTCCCACCTACTTGAATGCCCTCATACAGACTTACACTACCTCCAGACCGCTCGCCCCTCTGACTAACGACGCCTAGCTCTACCACACCGCACGCCAAGCCAATCCAAACTTTTCTCATCTGTTGTTCCTCGTTGGGAACACACTGCCAGTTCCTACAAGGGCAGGGGAAATCCTTTTCCACTTTCAAAAAAAACTCCTGAAGACCCAGCTCTTTAGAGAACATCTACCTCATAGCAACACTTACAACAAGTCTTACTGATCCTAGCACTCACCAGCCGTTAAACTGACAAGTAACTGTTAAAATACAGCACTCACCCGGCACTTATTCTTACTGTACTCTAATGTGTTTTTTTAAACTGTCCTAAAATTGTGAGAATTGTTCTAAAACTTACTGTTTACCATGTTGTTAGTCGCTTTGGTTAAAAAA
The DNA here is from genome assembly GCF_017589495.1 of Alosa alosa. NCBI lineage: Eukaryota > Metazoa > Chordata > Actinopteri > Clupeiformes > Clupeidae > Alosa > Alosa alosa. The sequence continues at coordinate 18,877,448 of NC_063196.1, forward strand.
GCGTCAGCCAAATGTAATGTAATGTAATGTAATGTAATCCCACTTCAAAGAGGTCTGCCACATACGAGGTGAGAGTGCTGCACAACATCTTGCAGAGAGGATGCGGAAGGGCGTGGTTCAGACCGCTGCAATGAAGAGGGGCCTGGCACTAGAGCCAGTTGCTGTTGAGGAATACAGCAGGGTCAAGAACATCAACTATTGGCCCTGTGGATTTGTAATCCATCCTGACGCCCCTGGTTAGGGTTGTTCCCCTGATGGCCTTCTATTTGATCCCACAGAAAACCCTCCATTTGGCTTGGTGGAAATCAAATGCCCCAATGCTAAGAGCTATGTTGACTGCAAGTACTTGCGATCAAATGGCAACACCATGTCACTTAAACGGCAACACGTCTACTATTGGCAGGTCCAGGGGCAGCTTCTTGTCACTGGCATGGAATGGTGTGACTTTGTTGTCTTTGCAGAAGATGACATGGTCATTCAAAGAATATACAGAGACACAGAGATTGCTGAAGTGATACGGGAGAGGGGAGATCACTTTTTCTTTTATTTTTACATGTCTGTTTAAAATAATCTTTGTTCAATTACAACTGTTTAAAATTATCTTTGTTCACTTACAATAGTTCCACATTCAGTGTTCAGTTTACAATTGTTGTTGTTGTAGATTACTCAACTTTTTAAAATCATTTAATCAGTTCAAGTTTTAGTTTAGTAAAAATGAACAAAAACATCTCTACATTTGGCGATACCTGTGCACTTATTAAAATGAACAAAAACATCTCTACATTTGGCGATACCTGTGCACTTATAAAAATGAACAAAAACATCTCTACATTTGGCGATACCTGTGCACTTGTAAAAATGAACAAAAACATCTCTACATTTGATGATCTCATTGCTTGTGCAGACATGACCACCTGTGCCTTGTTTTCTGGTACACAAGTCTTGTATAGATTTGTAAAAATGAAGATAACATTGCTTGTGCAAACATAGCCACCTGTGCCTTGTTTTCTGGTACACAAGTCTTGTATAGATTTGTAAAATGAAGATAACATTGCTTGTGCAAACATAGCCACCTGTGCCTTGTTTTCTGGTACACAAGTCTTGTATAGATTTGTAAAATGAAGATAACATTGCTTGTGCAAACACTAATAACAATAACTTGTTTGTAACCGAACAACAGAAATCTGTTCAGTTGTATAGATTTGTAAAAATGAACAATAAAACATTTAAACCATTAAGAACTGATTATTTGCATAACTGATCATTAGATGAAAGAACTGATTATTAGGCCTAAGTGACAGAACTAATTCTAAAAACTAACCACTTTAAAGCTCTCACTTCTTTGCAGCCCATGCCTTAACCAGCGGTCCATTCTGATAATTGGACAGGAGGCATGCAACAGAAAACAGCTGGTTAATGCTTCCACACATGGACAGAGGGATGACAGCATCAAATAGTTTGTTCTCCTTCACCCTCCTGATGCTGCGCTCGACATGGACTCTCAAACGGGCAATTGCCTGTGTCTTCTGGACATCCTCTTTGGTCATTTGTGCGTTCTTCGACAGGAAAGCTGGTCGGTACACTTTTCCTGGGCAGAGATTGTCCACCAAGAAGCCCTTATCCACCATAATGGCCATCTCTGGTGTAAGAAGTTTAGTGATGCCTACAGTGGTGAGACAAAGGTAATTGCACCATGTGGTGCAATGCCAATCATGGCCTTGAAGGTGGTGTGCGACTTGTATGTAGAGTAGACTTCACTCTGCAGAAGGAGAGAGGAGGGAGTGACAGTAGATCTCTGTGCAATCAAGGACCATTTGTGTATCAGGGAAAAAGGAAAAATCTGGTGGTAGATGAGCTTTCACTTCTTCTGGTGGAATCCAGAGACGAATGGAACCAAGCAGATGATACAGGAAGTGGGTCCACGTTGTGATTATTCTGCTGGCCGTGGATGAATGAATCCTGAAACGGATGGCGAGGTCCCTCAGGTCCAGACCTGCAGAGAGGTGCATCAGAAAGAGCAACTGGTGTCACGGTGCAACTGGTTCACTGCTACCACTGCTACTGCTACTAGAGGTGATCCGTACCATCTTAGTCTTAGCAGCTGGTCCACCAACTCCCAAAAACGTTTGAAGTGCTCATAGGAAGCAAATCTGCAAAAATATAATCACAATATGCTATATGCTTAGAGGAGTACAAATCACATAGTGTATGAATGCTGAAAATGACACTTTGCAAAATATTATTGTGACTTGGTTACTAGCTCAAAAGACGACGTTGACGTTGACACACTGTATGTATGATCAGGTGGCGGTGGCAGCGGTGCTTCTGGAGGGTCAGACGCACAGGCCATGTCAGGGGACGGGGGTCTTGGACGTCGCTGCCAGACATTAAGCCTGGGAGCTGGTAAGGAGAAGTTGTTCCACGAAAACAAGCAGGGAACGACACCTTTCTTCAATCGTTTTGGCCCCTCGGTAGTGGTAAAGTCATCCGGGAGGAAGTGTCTGCTGCAAACCCAACTTTGATCTATAGGAACAAAGTTGTCCCGTCGTATCTTTACCAGCCATCTTGCCTTTACCTCAGGATCGGCGGGGAAACGGTGGAAACTCAACTGTGAGTTAAACCTCGAAGAATTTGTACACAACAGTGTAAAGACGTTTTACGTATTTGGCGTTGAAAAGTAAACCGCTTTCCCTTCACACTTAAAAGGCTCATGACTGTAGGCGAACGAATGAACGATGCTAACCAGGCTACTATAACAGACGCTAAGCTAAGTACAACCGGAAATGGCCCCGCTCACCAAAGAGCCCGGAACTACTCAACGTTCTAATCGTGCAACTACCGAATTGGGCCATTCATTCATTCAGTATTGTAGCAGAAGCCTGACCGCAGCCATTGATTATGTGTGCTAATATAGCATGAAAAACAGCGTAGCAGTAAAACAGTAGTGAAAACATTAGGCTGTGGACATTAGTAAAGCAGTAGTAAAGCAGTAGTGGGGAGTCGGTACTCAAACATGGAGAGGGTGGAGAGGCAGACAGACTAAGCAGAGAAGTCTATCTCTCCTGTTCCCTTTAGTGAGGCATTGAACAGTTGGCCCTGGGGACAAATGACTTCCTCAGCCTTTCAGTTGTGCATGGCAGTGAGCGAAGTCTCCAGCTGATCAAGCTCTTTTGCTTTTTAATAGTGCTGTAGAGTGGATGACATTTATTGTCCAAGATGTTGATCAGTTTGTTCAGGGTCCTTTTGTCAGATATTGAAGTGATGCACTCCAGTTCAGCTCCCACAGAGCCAGCCTTCCTTACCAGCCTGTCAAGTCACCCAGCATCCTTCTTCTTTGTGCTTCCTCCCCAGTATACCACTGCATAGAAGAGGACGCTGGCCACAACAGACTGGTAGAACATCCTGAGGAGCTTGCTGCACACATTGAAGGACCGCAGCCTCCTCAGGAAGTACAGCCTGCTCTGTCCTTTCTTGTAGAGTGCATCAGTGTTGGCTGACCAGTCCAGTTTATTGTCCAGGTGGAGACCCAGATACGTGTAGGTACTTACCCCTCCACATTGACCCCATCAATGGAGACTGATAGCAGAGCGGGCTTAGACCTGCGGAAATCCACCACCATCTCCTTGGTCTTTGAAGTGTTGAGTTGAAGGTGATTGAGTTTGCACCAATGCACAAACTCAGGCTCCTGTACTCCTCCTCTTGCTCGTCCCTGATACACCCAACAATTGCAGTATCGTCAGAAAACTTCTGCATGTGGCATGACTCGGTGTTGTAGCAGAAGTCAGATGTGTACAGGGTGAACAGGACTGGAGAGAGCACAGTTTCCTGTGGTGCTCCGGTGCTGCTGATTACAGTGTCAGAGAGACAGTTCTTCAGTCTGACGAACTGTGGTCGCTCGGTCAGGTAATCTGTAATCCAGGTTACCAGGTGAGTGTCCATACCCATCTGAGGGGTTGGATGGTGTTAAAAGCACTTGAGAAATCAAAGAACATGATTCTCACAGAAAAGGACTTTACTTGGACTAGATAGCGGTTGATTGATTGATTGATTGATTGTGTGTGTGTGTGTGTGTGTGTGTGTGTGCACATGTGTGATACAGAACTTGATAACCTTAGGCCGATAGTCAGGGCTCGAAATTAACGATGTCGCGATGTCCCGGGGACTATAAATAATGCCTCCGGGACACAATAGAATGATGTCTGGGACAACTCTGGGACAGTAGAAAAATGGCAAAGCAAATTTCTAAATAGGTACCTTTTTCCTAAACTGTTCACATGGGAATCTAAATGTATCTTTCTTGTCTGAATAAAATTATACAAAATTTGACCTGCCGTTTCACCGGGGAGCTGGCAAAAGCAGCGTTAGCCAGCTGATAAAGAAGCGGTTTTATACACACAGCCTTACAACACTGTTTATTGCTCTTCGAATCACTGTAGGCTACAATGTCATTTTTGGTACAAATACAATATAAGATATCCAAATGGGACCAAATGGGATGGGTGCTTGCGTTTCCTTCCTCAAAACTGTGCAACTAACCGAGTGGTTAGTGGTGTTTGTTGATGTTCCAAAACAAGTAGCATAGCGAAATACAGTTTCTGTCGTGTTTTATTTGCCATTTTGTAAAATCCCATTGATTTCTGTTGGAAGACTCACTGCACGTTGATATTACTGCGCCACCGTCTATGCTTCAGGCTCAAATATTGAGCGGAAGTTTATACGCGGTTGTGAGGTGTCTGAAAAAATAGTTCCACAATAGCAAATAAGACGGCTGGAAATCATACATTGCGCCGATATATTTGATTTTAATAATCAACAAACACCACTAACCACTCGGTGAATTGCACAGTTTTGAAAACGAATGTTAAGGGTTGTTTTAGGACATGTTTGAGCATGCCTGTAGGTAGCCACTCTGACTAGTCAAAGGCGATTCAAATCGAGTCGGAAAAGTCAAGACAGGACCAATCGTCAAAATGTCGGTGTCCACCACTCTAGTTCATCCAAAACAAACTAGAAAAGGGACTCAAAGTGCTAAATACCGGAATTTTCCTTTAATCTTTCGGATTTGGTTCTGGATTTCCAGGATTGAAGTAGTAACTTGTTGACAATAAATACCATGTCACCAGAGTACTTTATTGTGAGCTCACTGCCTCTTAAGATTATAAACCACTGAAGAGTAAAAATATGCAGGCTTAAATTGGTACGATGTATGCCACACAACTATAACTAATGTTAAAGGGTGTGTCAGATTTACAGTGTATGTGGGTGGTTAAGCATTGATAATATTCAAAATTATTGGTGGTGCCAAGGGGGTCAAAGGTCAAATTCTAGGACCCAAAAAAGACTTGAGCCAGTCAGCTCTATGTGCATTGTTCATTCAGTAGTGGTGCCTCCTGCTGGCAGGCCTCTGCATAGGCAGCATGAAGGTCACTGAGCTCCCATCAGTTAAAATAGACCTCAAGCTGCTTCATGTCCTCACTCACATACTTTATTTAGAAACTCATTACTTGAGACTGAAAGGACAAGTGTGTTTGTCTGTGAATGTGTCTCTCCCTCCCTGTGTGTGTGTGTGTGTGTGTGTGTCTGGCAAGTGTATGTGTGAGGGGTGGTGGAGACGGTGGGAGTGGTATGTGTCATGTAAGAGCCACGGGTAGACATGGTGCTAATGTGGGCCATTGTGCTTTGGCACTCTGAGGCCCTCATTAAATTACAGCAGTAAAGTTTTTTTTTTTTGAAGATGTCCAAGTCAAAGCTCTCAGCATCAAACAGCAGTCTGCTTTAAACACCCCCACCTTCCTCCACTGTCTGCTAATTACAAAGCAGCCATCACCATAAAGATAGATGGAGATGGGGTGAGAGAAGGAACGTGTGTGTGTGTATCTTGTTGTGTCTAAGTGTGTGTGTGTGTGTGTGTGTGTGTGTGTGTGTGTGTGTGTGTGTGTGTGTGTGTGTGTGTGTGTGTGTGTGTGTGTGTGTGTGTGTGTGTGTGTGTGTGTGAGCGTGTGTGTGTGCGCGCGCGCGCGCGGAGAGGATGAATCAGCTGAATCCAGAAGAACAGTCAGTCAACCCAAACACAGATCCATAGATGGTATCCTATTCTGTCAACAGCCATTTGGGGAGTCAGAGCTTGATGCCTGACTAATGAGGTAGTGTTTTAAACAATGCCTCTCGCAGGCAACGAGAGAAACTCACTCCCACGCACAAGCACTAGCACAGCATGGCATTCTCAAACAAAGCGAACTGTCATTCACGTTACCACAGACAAATGCATTGCCCTGGAGTGCCAATACGTGATTTCCACATACTTGCACACACAAACACACCACACTCACTCATGCAAACAGATGTTATGTGCACACAAAAACAACAACATTTGGCTGAATCTAAGAATTCCATTAAAACAGATCTTACTTGAATATGGTGATCGTGTTTGACTTCATAGGTCTTTATAAGGACACATACAGTCGATTTGTACTTGATTCTTATTTACATTATGCATTACCATTGCCAGGGCACACTGTTTTAAAAACATCATACAGCACAGACAGCCTACAGTATATTTCTACCCGGGGATTTTAAGTTTATATAATGAACACAAGACATGACTAGTTTATCTAGTCCAGAAAGACCAAAGATTTCTCCGATCCCCTCAATCTAACGCACTATGCAGCACTCTGGGCATGTAGTTCCACCAGCGGTCCTCCTCATAGGGGTCGATTATAGCTGCAGTAAATTTTACAGGCACTTAAATGGAGTGCTGGAACAAGCCATAAAACACCCTCATCAGTCAACTTTATGTTCACACATGTCACTGTTTGTCTAGTTTGATTGTGACCATGTTTCCCATGTTCTGCATGTGTGTGTGTGTGTGTGTGTGTGTGTGTGAGAGAGAGAGGAAGGGGTGCAGATGGAACAACTAAATGTGATTGTGTATGTAGGGCTTACATATGAACAGTGTGTGTGCATGTTGTGTGTAGTGTGTGTGTGCGTGTGTGTGTGTGTCATAAAGCACCCTCATCAGTCAACTTTATGTTCACACAGTGCACATTTTGTCTATTTTGATTGTGACCATGTTTCCCATGTTCTGTGTGTGTGTGTGTACGTGTGTGTGTGTGTGTGTCTGTGAGTGTGTGTGTGTGTGTGTAATACCATCTCCCTGAGCTCCATCTCAGATATTGCCTGTCTTGGCCTCCACTCTCCCAGCCTGCTGAGTCATGGCGATGCCAGGGAGATATATGCTCCACTAGTAACCTTGAAAAACAATCCGATTAAACACACCAGATCCCTGTCAAGGACAGTGCAGCTGAAGCCTCCGGTGTTGGGGTGTGCAGGTCACCACGTGGGCTTTACAGAGGCCAGAGGGTGTTAAAGCTTGCCGTGCACCCTTGTCAAAGAGGGTCACAGACAGCATAGTTGAAGTGCTGACCATCACAGCCAGAATAACCTCAGCTTGGCCATTCTTTAAAATGTACAGTATGGACCACAAAACTGGTGTGAATGCTTGCGATGTCAATTTTTTTTACAAAACACTCAAAGGAGAGGGGGAAAAATATACCTGGCTGTGTCACTGTTGAAGGATGCAGCAAGTTGTTCCGTACATAAACAGAAAGAATCAAAGGCGACATTCCAAAGGGAAGGATTTAAGAATGTTGTTGAGGAGAAGAACTGTGTGTGTGGTGGTGGGGGAGCACCTGAGAGCAGTCTAGTACATTTATGAAAGCAAAAATTTGCCAGGCAGACCTTTACAATATGTGGAAGCTATTTTTATATATATATTTATACTTATATTACTTTTTCTGCTGTAAGTGCATGTTGTGTGTGATGTCTGTTTGCTACTCAGACCTTGAATTTCCCCTTGGGGATCAATAAAGTACCTGTCTGACAGGTTGTCTGAAATTGTGCATTTACTTCACAGTATTTTAAAATATTTCCATGGGGCAAACACCCCAGGACTTTATTTGGGGCTAAGCCCCGAATGTTTTCAACTCTTGGTGACACGCCTGATTTACAGTAATAATGTATTAGTTCCTATTTAATGCGATTAATCAGCTCTCTCTTTTCCACTGAAGCAATGAGCTTTATTATGTCAAATTAAGGGCAATTCCATGGAAAATTATGTTTTTTGTAACATCCATAACGCCAATAAAATGTGATGGTATGGTATGATGTGAATGATTACATGAAATTTGAGCATTTGCTATTTTTGGCTGAAGAATGTACATGAGAAAAAAGGCACAAAAAATTAATGTTATCATTCACATCATACAAATGCCAAGGCATTTCACTGGCGTTATGGATGTGACAAAAAGTCCATTTTCCGTGGAACTGCCCTTAAACATAAAATTACAATATTCATGCTGGTTAAAGTGCTTTCAGTTAGATAATGTGTTGCTCTAAACTGCTTCAACTGCAGATTGTCAAATCAATGACCAATGATCACGGTTCTGTGATTTATGAAGGGCAAATCCTTCTGGTTCAACAGGATGCCAATATTGAGTTGTCTGCCAGTTTAATTGGGTGTCAAGAGATTAGATCACTAATTAATTGTGAAAACTTTAAGCTGCAAAGCTTACGACTCACCTAATATAGGAGTCGGCTGCAGTTGACCGCCACTTACCAGCCCATGTCTTATTCCTAGCCAAGGTGCCCCTCTTAACCCAGACACCTGACCATATTGGAGTCAGGGGCTATTCCTTTCTTCTGTTACCTGTGTTCTCAGTGTTTTCACTTGAGGGTTGAAATCTACTGCTAGATTGAGGTATTCAGTAGATGTATTGAAAACCCATGGAGCCTTTGCAGCAGGGGCACCTGGTGGGTAGGTAGGTAAGCCATTGTCCTCAGAGGATATGAATGAGTATTATGAAACATATATGGTTGAGTGCAATCTTGACTGTGTGTGAGGGCACTTAGTGGGGAGGGAAGCCATTGCCCTCTGTGGATATGAATGAGCATAGACCTCTGAAGTTCACCTACAAACTTCAGAGGTCTATTATGAATCGGTGAGTGTGAGGAGGACTATCGAGCACAGCAGTCAGGCCTTATTAACTGTACAGAATGGGACTTGGACTGCTTTGGGCTGTTGAAAAACATTTGAGAAACATCATTATTTTCACTTAATGCTACATTGTTCATTCTTGGGGAAATTGTGCTTTTTATGTGTGCCTGTGTGCTATGATGCCCCAAGAATATTTCATAGTGCATAGTGCACTAGTGTTATTTTTCATATTTGGAATTGGAACAATTAAATGTCATCGGTATGCTATATGGACATGGCTGACATTTTTGGCTAGTTATTACACATTTATTAAAAGGTAACTACTATACTCCCAATAACTGTTATTCAGTTAAAGGACATTCTCTCATCATTGCATTAACATGCATGAAACACCCGTTAGAAATGGTTTGGCAGTCTGCAAATCAAAGCTCCAGCTCTCTTCTGTCCCTTGATCAAATCAATTAGACTGGTACAGAGAACATATGGCACCCACTTACGTTGTTGAATGGTCAGAGTCACAGTGTTGGCTGCTGTGCATACCATATTTCTCTGTGGTCAGTCACTCACTGAGGAGATGAGGACTGCCTTCACTTCAGGGCCCAGGGATAGATTGGAACATTCACCCTCTTGGTTCAACAATTGTTCTAGTCTGCATCGCTTGGAAAGGCTTGTCTGATTGCAAGTGACAGCATTGTTTACAGAGCTTGAAGATCCATTCAAGGACAGTGTGTGTGAGGTCTTGAAACAAATTAACCTTCAAACTCAGCCTAAGCTTTCAACTTTTTTTTTTATTAGTTTATTAAACTTTTAGGACAAGGTTTTTTTTCTTGCGCAAGTAATTCGTTTTACTATGGATTATTACACATTTCATCCACATATATATATGAATGACAGGAAGTGAGTGAGAGAGAGAGTCGGGGTGGGATCCGGAAAGGACCACGGGGCGGGAATCGAACCCGGGTCGCCGGCGTACGGTGCAGGTGCCCCAGCCAGTTGCACCACGATTTTAACCTATCCACCTCATTCATTAAACCGGAAATCCGTCCGATTTTCATCTTCAGTCCATTCTGTTTATATTGTAAGGCTGTCTTATATTTCTTTGGAAATGTTGACATTTCTGCATTCAAAATGGATATTCTATAATATGTCTGAGAGAAAAATATAAAAGTTTGCTTTGAAATTGCTTAGGATATGTCAAGCACTTTCTACCGTCACATCAAAATCAATACAATGCGGATAGCACGAGTGAGAGTGGGGTTGGTCATGGATATTCCCACGGCTGTTGTTGTCTGCGCCACTCGGCCTCCGGCCACTCGGCCTCCGGCCGAACAACACCCGTGGGAATATCCATGACCAACCCTACTCTCACTCGTGCTATATTGCTTAAATATATACTAAATAATGAAATAGAAAAATGTATTTCTGAATACTGAGGTGTCATGGCAACTCCCATTGTTGGCTGGAGAATATTGTGGTTTATTACACAGCTCTTTAGAGTGCTACATAAAGTTCCATTCACGTGAATGGGCCTTCCCAACTTTTTCCCAAGACCAGTCGCGCAGTCGCGTTTGCCCTGTCAGGATTGATTTTCCGACTGGCCGACAATACAGTACATTATCTCTTACTGTACTTGTTTGGCTTTGTCATTGTTCCTTCTGATTCTACTCAGGTACTCAAGTTAACATTATGTTTAATTTGAAGGGTCTTACATTTACTACTATGCACAAATATCTTCATTCGGTTTTAAAAATGCACTCCAGTCAGAATAAAAATGACTGTAGATACGGCATGCTTAATGTACTGATCTAAAGAGTAATCAAAAGCACCTCAGTCTAAATTGATCTGGGAGGTTTTGATATGTGAAAACCCAAATGAAGTAGCCTGCCACCTACTCACTCATTCTCTTCTCTTTATCCCCTTTATATAATCTCGGCCTCAGTGCCTCGCATTCTCCAACCAACCAACCGCTCTTCTTTAAATCATTTCAATCAAATTTTCTATTTCTGAGAGTGGAAGATCTGAAGAATCTGTTTTCTTGCCAATGTACCGTGTGTGTGTGTGTGTGTGTGTGTAAACTGTCCTGGTCAAACTTGTGTCTGTCTGTCTGAGCAAATGGCATCAGATCAACAAAGGCTGGTTGAGACTGAGAGGCAGAGTCCCTATGGCTCCTCGCATTCTAAATTCATGAGTTGATCAATTCATTGAGTCCAAGGAATTGGTCATTTGAAATGTTATTTTTACATAAATCTTTCCTTCCTAACACTTACTCAACAATCATTCAAAAATAATTTAATTTTGTGTTAAATGCATGGTATTAGATATGCAGAGGTCTCAATTTGCAGCATTTGCATAATAAAGACATGGGCTGCCAACTCTGTCCCGATCATAAAATCATTGTTTTAACCAAATGCAATATTGGCACAGTCGGTGAGTGAGTGATTTCTCATTTTTAATTGTTCAACACATGTGGGAAAACCAGGCAGCCAACTGAGAGGAGAAATATATTAAACCCTTGGACAGCTCTGACACAGAGCTTTGCCACGGCAACCAGACATGTCAAACATTGTTAATCCCTGACCACTCGGACGAAGATGCTCACACTGGGCCAATGGAGATCTGGGCCAGTGGAGATCTGGTGTAACAGGTAAAAACAACGTTAGTAGATATTTACCAAAGTGTGTGTGTGTGAGTGTGAGTGTGTGGATGACTGTATGTATGTGTAAGAACAAATCACAGTGCCAGATGTTGTGACATTTCAAACAAATAGCAGGAGGCAAACGAGACAAGACATGCCAATGTACATACAGTACATCTCAACTAGTCAAGTTGACTACTCAACTATATGTAATATAGAGGGGCCATGGAGCGCTCCAACTGTACTGAATTTATGCTTCAGCAGTGAAAGAGATGGATGGTTCAGGGTGAGGTTACCTTTCTGCTGCCTGAGAAAACGTTTTTAGTGTTTCTGTTTCTGAATGACACACACACACATACTACCTCTCAGACACACACACGCACACACACACACACACACACACACATTTACTCCCTCGGAAAAAAGAGTGAACGATGCCTTTTCTCTAATATAAAGCACGGTGCCCTGTGAAAGAGAAAGAGATGGCAAATCAAGGGTGAGTCATCACTCACCTGATTGGATGAAATGTTCCACACCAAAACCACTGAAGACCAAAACATTTGGTCTGATCTATGGCGTTCATCACCCAGAGGTCACCTGACTGTTAGTGGCTTTAGGGGGGTGCGTATTGAGGTCCTTTTTTGGCCCTATCCCTCTCTGGCTTTTGAGGGACTGTGTATACTCAACATTGGCATTGTCTCCCGGCTTCATAGAGCCTTGTGCTTGAAGTGAGTCATGCTACCTTGTGATGCTTGTGTGCAAGATTATGAAATCCATCTATATTTTGTCTTTGTTTATTCTTTATTTGAACAATGCATTTACAAACATTGAAACTGCAACAACTGCAAAGATACATTATACATACAACATTATACATACTGCACTACATTATTAATATAATATTGTTATCGTCGAAGCCATACATACTTTATATCATATTATATTACATTATATTCAGCGGTGAAAGTAGGCCTGCCAACTAGGGCTACTTCAGCCGCATCATTGAAGTACTCTGTTCACGGAGCCTATGCCATAACAAAGTCAATGGCATCAATGAAACTTGCAGGCTACACTAGATGCGAGAGCACTGCGCACAATAAAATTAACTAGAAAATGTAATTCCAAGGAATTACCAGTGCATGAAAATGCAAAAAAAAAATATATATATATTAACATAAAATGCAAAAACAAACTTTTGTACAGTGTCTATTTCTCGCAAACTTTCACAAAATTTAAGCATAATAAAGCCAAACAAATGAAGTTTTTCTGCAAATATAGCCCCTTTGGACCATCTACACAACTCCGGGTGCCATCTAACTTCCGGTGAAGTGATGTAGCTATGTTCACTAGCTCCCTGCACACTGTGTGCAGTTCACTTCGAACTGAACACTTTCGTTCCCTATGGAACGGAATATCACTTAACACGGCTGAATACCCTGTACAGTTCACTTCTCAGTCCACTACTAGGCGATTGGAATGCACCCTCAATCTACGCACATCTCACTCAATCTGAGCTCTTGCTCGTGTGAAATGTTCCTTCTTCTTCCTCCTCTTTTCGTTTTATGGCGGACTTCAATCTTTAGATCGGCCAGGTCCCTCTCAGATAATCAGCTACATGCAACTATAGATATTAACAGTAGATTGCAGGAGATAAACGGAAAGATGATAAACAGAACCAGAACCATTGTCCTATCGGCCACAGCACACCAGTGCTGAGTTCTTCATTCTGTTTAATCTTTGCTAAAATGATAGTGTTAAGAACCGAAAACTGATTATGAATGCAGCTCTGTGCACAAATTGAAAAAAAAAGGAAATAATGATTTATTAACTTCTTGTGTCTCTCTGCTTCTTTTAGCCAGAGTGCTCTGTTTTTCATCCACTCTCCATGCGTTGGCTGTCTCTCGTCTCCACGAGCCATTTTTCACCATGACGTTTTCTTGAGCTCATCATAAAGCTCTCTGGGTGCATCAGAAGCACAAAGTTTTTCAAAGGTCTGTGAAGTTTTGGGCCTTTTTAACTTACTGTTGTAAAGGGAATTAAAACTCTGTGTTCAAAGTTTGTTTGGTCGACAGAGACAGTGGAAGAAAGAGAAATACTCCAGTCTTTATTCTGTGATGTGTCAGTGGTGATTCTCGTTGACAGTAAAACATTGGCTTTGGATGGGACAATTCAACAGAAAATGAACACAAATCAGTATCCTTTCATCCTAAGCAAAATATACCATTACATCCCTCTTTTCCTTTCTATCTATCAAGTGTCTGCAGATTATTCATTCTTTCTTTCTTCTGGCATAATAAAAGAAAGGCTGCCTTTATCACAATGTTCTTTGCCAGATCCATCACAGGGTCTTAATTTGAAGGATATAGGCAAAGTGCAAAGCTAAGTTAATAAATAGGCTAACATAATTTGCTAATTTAACACTATGGACAAGACCTTAACAACAAACCTTGATAAGTTACCTTATGCTCCAAAGTAAGTGAGGATAGGTGCAGGCTTCACTCAATGTGTATACTTTTAAACTTTTAGAGTGCTGGCCTGAATAGTTTTTTTGGAAATAAAAGTGTGTATGCATAGTGCGTCCTCTCTCCTACTTTACGTATTACCTTATGCTCCCACATGATAGCTGTAGTGCACCAGAGCGTTGCTTGTTGATAGACGTTGCTCTTTGCTCGTCATTTATAATAGGGCCCTCCGTGTCTGATCTCTGTGAGGGACACCTACCACCTACCCATGGCTCCCAGCACACGAGAACATTTCCCATAATTCATGTTGAAGCCATGTGAAGATTATTAAGCATTAAGCCATTTCTACAGAAACTGCTTACGACAAATACCAACAAAATGTCACTTTATTCATACTGTGATAAAGAAGCTACTATTTCTCAGTGGGTGTCTTGTTTTGAGAGATTGAGGACACACACACCTTCATAGGGCTTTGACTGAGAGCAGAAGATGAAGATGGCCCATTTTTATAATAAGCCATAACACATAAATATATCTACTCTTTTGATTCCGTGAGGGAAATATGGTCTCTGCATTTATCCCAATCCGTGAATTAGTGAAACACATACAGCACACAGTGAAGAGAAGCACACACTAACCCGGAGCAGTGAGCTGCCTGCTACAGCGGCGCTCTGGGAGCAGTGAGGGGTTAGGTGCCTTGCTCAAGGGCACTTCAGCCGTGGATGTGGGCATGGGAGAGCAGTGCTCAACCACTTCCCCCACCCACATTTTTCCTACTGGTCGGGGATTGAACCGGCACAAGCACGATGCCCTAACCAGTAGGCCACGGCTGCCCCATGAAGAGTTGAAGGGTAATGTATGCACATTTTCACTTTCTTTATTTTCTGGAATATACCATGCCCACAAACACATTGGATGTTGTGCAGTGTGTCATGCTACAGGTCACTAGGCAAGGTATTGCAAAAATTGACAAGTCAGGGCTGCCAGATAAGCTCAAGCTGTGGTGTTTGCCGTTTGGTTTATTGCCTCGGCTAATGTGGCCATTGAAGTTCCTCCGTCAAAGGTAGAGAGGTTGGAAAAAATTATCAACTCCTTTGTCAGAAAATGGCTCCCACGCTGCTTAAGCAGTGAAGCCTTGTATAGATAGATAGATAGATAGATAGATAGATAGATAGATAGATACTTTATTGATCCCCAGGGGAAATTCAAGGGTGTGGGAAGGGCATTGTAGAGTTGCCAATATCTAGTCTGGCAGAGCAATTTAAGTGTGCTAAGTCTAGATTGGAAATTACTCTTACTCAGTCCAAGGACCCAGTGGTGAGGAAAGTTGCACCCACAGTTAATGCAGGGAGGAAGTGGCACCCAGAACAGGCAGTTAAGCAAGCTCAATGAAGCATAGGGATATAATGGGCCATGTGCAGCACGGGCAGGGGGTCTAGGGCATGGGCGGATTATGAAATTTCGGGCCCCTGGGCCCAGATGTATTAAGGGCCCCCCACTTATTGTTGTATATGTGGGAGGGGGGGTTTGGGGGTCCTCCCCCAGAAAATGGTTAATTTGTTTGATGTGATTTCCTGTATTCTGGTGCATTTTGGGGATGGCCAATACTAAATTCAATCAGATTCATAGCCTACATCTTGATTTGTTGATATTGAGGCAATGATTCCATGCAAAGGTTTGGGCTTCAGGGCCCCCTGACCCCTTGGGCCCCTGGGCCTGGGCCCGGTAGGCCCGTGCAGTAATCCATCCCTGGTCTAGGGGTGGGCGTAAGTAAACCCTTGTGGAGTAAGGCTTCTGCAGGAGAAAAGAGGAAAATGGTAGTGGAGGAAATGCATAGACAGGAGGAGGCTGTAAGATGTCACAGGGGTCTCAAACTCAAATGAGCTGAGGGCCACTTCTGCCAATGTCATCTGATTGGAGGGCCAGTGGGCCACGTCAGTGTTAAAGAATAATACAAAAAAGAACGGCTATTTCCTAAAATGCTATGTTTTTTCAAATACTGTATTTTCAAACACAAAACTACAAACAGAAAGTGCAAGTCTTTTTTATCTAATTTTAGACACCTGTGCTAGCAGCCTTAGCTTATAACTAAAATAATGATAAAATGGCCATGTAAAAATCAAACAAAAGTTTAAGAAGGGGGTAAATTTACCCATCTAATTTGCCACTGGATGACAAGCACCTCAAATTATGCACCTTTTAGTAAATACTGGATGAACATATTTGAGCAGGTTTACTTTCTTTTTTGTCATATTACCCACATAACAGGAAAACACCTAAGATGTATACCAACAATAGTCAACTATTACTAGCCTATAACCACAAGGCCTACAATAAAGTATCCTGGTCAAATCAGTTCCTATCGCAGGTGACTTTTAGTTCTTCAGAGCCCTATTTCTACTAGCCCTGCTGTCTGTACCACGTCCATTACGGACACTTATCATCACGATTACCACTGCAACCTCCAAGCTATGTTGGGCAGAGGGTCGAAATAAGCATGGTATGCTTAGTGGACACCGTATACACGCAAAGACGCACCTCCATTCACATGACTCACCGTGACTATCACTGTCAATAGACGATCGATCATAATCTACAAAAGGATATTCTCCTTCAGATAGGCTATGTTATTCACCTATTCTATCTAAGACGTTTTTCAACATTTGGTGTAGGCCTATTTCTGCTTCAATTTGTGCAAAACTATGGCCTGCATGCTTCCACATCATTACAAATGCACGTCTTCGTGTTTCTCGCGTGTAATACAAGTATTTCCTGAAAAGTTTGTGCAGCGATTTTGGGTTTGAATCAAGCTCTGGATGTCTAGCAAATAGTGGAGGAGAGTACAAATGAGATGTGTCACCGTACTTGGATCTATCGTCTATTTTAATCAGTATCGTTGTTTGTCGCAATTAAAAATACCCTCAAGGGCGAATTTAAGAAAATTTAAGTAAATGGTTTGGTGAGGATGATAAATGCATACTTTGCTCATGTGTGGGCAGTCTCCACCATATCCTATCAGGGTGCAAGGTAAGTCTCACCCAGGGCGTATACGCATGCGCCATAACCAGGTATTGAAATGTGTGGTAGCGGCAATAGAGGATAAAAGGAGAGAAGTCAATTCATTAGCAGCTAGTAAAGGGGTAAGGCAAATTAACTTTGTACGTCAGGAGGATAAACCTTGTTCCGCGAAGTCCAGGTGTAAAACCGGCCAGTTGAAAAATGGGGCGGGCTGGGAAATGAAGGTTGATCTTGGCCAGCAGATGGCGGTATCTCCACATATAGTGAGTACTAAACTACGACCCGACATAATTCTATGGTCGGATTCAGAGAAGATAGTTTACTTCATTGAACTTACTGTTCCTTGGGAAGACAGAGTAGAAGAGGCCAATGAGCTGAAGAGAGCGAAATACACTGAAATAGCAGAGGAGGCAGCCAAGCGAGGTTGGAGTGCACGATTAAGGCCTATTGAAATCGGTGCACGTGGGTTTGTGGCCAGATCTGCTATTGGCTTGCTGTCTGAATTGGGCATTTGTGGTCGAAGTCTAAGGCAGGTGGTTAGTAACATGTCTTTAGCAGCTGAACGGCCAAGCGAATGGTTGTGGGTAAGGAGAAGTTACCCTTCCTGGGGCGCAAGCTAAGGTAAGCTAACTGGCTCATTTGTTTTGTGTTTGTGATGGTCTAGGTTGATGGTACTTGGCTAAGGTTTTTTATGGTTATGGTTCAGTCCGCATCAACGGGACGGACCAACCTAGCCAACTTAGACCATGCCTAGGTTGGTTAAGGGTATTTGGATGTTTGTTGTGGTAATATGGTGGCAGCATGGGGCATAAGCTAACTGGCTAATTTGTTTTGTGTTTGTGATGGGCTGTGCCTCGGTTGATGGCGGTTGGCTAGCGTTTGTTATGGTTATGGTTCAGTCCACATCAACGGGACGGACCAACCTAGCCAACCTTGACCATGCCTAGTTTGGTTAAGGGTATTTGTTTATTGTGGTAATGTGGTGGCAACATGGGGCGTAAGCTAACTGGCTAATTTGTTTTGTGTTTGTGATGGGGCCTAAGCTAACTGGCTAAGCTAACTGGCTAATTTGTTTTGTGCTTGTGATGGGCTGTGCCTAGGGTGATGGTTGGTTGGCCAGGGTTTTTATGGTAATGGTTCAGTCCACATCAACGGGACAGACCAACCTAGCCAACCTTAACCATGCCTGGGCTGGTTAAGAGTATTTTGGGTATTGGATATTTCAATGTGGTAATATGGTGGCAGCATGGAGGGGAGTGTCTTCTGGACGCTGGTTTCACTGTTAAAGGAACACGCCACCCAATGTCAGTAGTAATATATTTTCTTACCTTAACTTTCACGAGTTGAGTCATACCTCTCCGTCGTCGGTATCGCACTCAAACGCTTCTGGTGGCGCCGAATGTGTTAGCATGTTGCTATGCTAGCGGGCTCAGACGTAGCCATAGAGGGAGGAAGATAGCACTAATCAAAAACATCCACGTTTTCCCTACTTAAATACAGTTGCACGAGTAGTTGATAAAAATGTGTACGGTCACACAACATGAAACGTGGCGATTTTCCAAGCAAATAAACAGGAGAACTACAATGTGTGGCGCAATAGCACTTGGGAGTACTTCAATGTTAGCGTAGTAATATTAATTATTACCTTCATGAGGTGTCATGGGCCTTAACTTAACGAAACATCGGTGAATGAGGGTGCCCACTTGATAACCCCAATGACATGCCGCATACTATATACTGCTGTTGGATGGGCCATTTGTCTTGTGTTAGTGACCATTTGTTGGCGGATTCGTGGGTAGTGTGCTTTTTAAAGTTAAACTTGAGCAGGGGCTTCTGAATGTGTTTTTACCTTGGATTTTGGCACAAGGGATTTTAACATCTAATCCTGTGTATTAATGTAAAGTAGTGCAGTGTGTCAGTGAGTGTTCCATACCACCATTCCGTGTCAAACAGACAGGTTTTGTTATTTTGGAAATTTATTATGATGGAGTCAGTCAGTTTTTCTTTTTTTTTTTCAAAAGTGAAAGAAGTTAGAGGTTGCAAAAGGTGATGGTTGTTTGTATAGTTTCCCCCCAAAATGTACAGATAGTGGCTCATTTTGGGACTCTAGATTTTTCTTTCTGAAGTACCTTTGTATCTGTATTTGTGTATTCAAGGCACACTCACCCTGAGATGAGACTTGAAGGTAATTGTCAGGGCTGGATTATGATTGACGGGCCAAAATAAGAGGCTTACCTTATCTCCACATTACGAAGGGATGAAAAAGAAAGGGATGATTATGATGTGGGGAAACAAGAGAGGAAAAGAGGACAGGAGGAGGAGGGGT
Source organism: Alosa alosa (assembly GCF_017589495.1). NCBI lineage: Eukaryota > Metazoa > Chordata > Actinopteri > Clupeiformes > Clupeidae > Alosa > Alosa alosa. The sequence continues at coordinate 18,896,881 of NC_063196.1, forward strand.
GCACAGACAGAATATACCCAAATGAGGTGATGATATATCCCCTATCATTTCACCTCAATGCAACTGACATCCACACATTCTCTCAGCCAGCTGATAAAGCAGAGCTGCATTCATTTTTAATGGCCTGACAGCACAGGGAGTCCATGGAATTAAACCATTACTTTGTAGCTGACACTAATGTGGCCTTTCCAGATTTATAGCATGACCAGACGCTCTCCTGTTGCGCCTGTGGGGTGAGAAGCAGGGGAGACTGAAGGTTGAGAGAGTAGAGGGTTCTTATATGGAGGCGGGCTGGCCAGGACCATCCTGGTCAGAACTGCAGGCACAAGACAAATAAGGGCAGAGCTTCACTTGAGCCCTCATGTCAGTCATAAGACTCATATCACCGTCCTAAACATCATCACGTGTCAGACAAATGTCATGACAGTCAGAGCCGAGTGCTTCTTAGATTAGCGATAATGGTAAGATGACAAGTTCATATCAATGAACCGACTCCCATGATGAAAAGATATGATAACTACAGTAAATATATGTATGTATATATATATATATATATATATATATATATATATCACGCCAAAAACGTATAAAACAAATAAACAGAAATACTATGTAATTCCTACTGCCTCTAGGTGAGTGTGTTGTCTAGAGTGGGGATACCACAGTTTAAACAAACATCCCCCGGCCACATGCTCATAATGTTAGGCAGGGAAATTAATTTTATGGATGACTACTACGCAGGAAAGAATATTAAGTTTGGTGGAAACTCATTTTCGTTCCAGCTGATGGAAGTCAGGTTATTAAAACACCAAAACAACCATTTAAAAAACTCAATATAAATGCCTGAGTGCAAGGTTGTTTTCAGTGTGTCTGATATCTAGTTATAATCCTGTAATGAAAGCTTAATGACAATAAGTAAAACTGCGCTGGATAAACACCTCTCTGTGTGTGAAGCTAAACAGTCCTATTCTGTTTGTGCAATAAAATGACCAGTGTATTAGGATATAGATTTTTCACAATGTCATCACATACTGTGACATATCATAGCTATATTGAAGCAAGCGCATAGGATGCCAGTTGTTGATTTTGCAGTAGATAACAAATGGGGGTGAAGGAAGGTGGCTCAGAAGGGGGAGAGTTTGCAGCTCCCCAGTGAGGAATAACAGTAGGTATTGGTTTTATGCGTATGCCAGCAATCACATTAGTTAGCATATTAAAGACAATTTGCTTCAGGATACCAACACACAAGTGTGTGAATTGCATTTGCATTTAAGCTTGATACAATCACATTTTAGTATATTCTGTCCAATTTAAAATGAAAAAACTTTTTTGTACTTTTATTTTTTTCAACCATAAGCATTTAGTTATTATTCCTTAGCGAATGTAAGCAGATCCACAATAAATAGACTCTTCCTGTATAGTACTGACTACCAGAGGCGCACCTTGTCAACAGGCAAACCAAGCAACTGCTTGGAGCCCCGAGCCGCTAGGGGGCCCCCGACTTGGTCTCAGCGCGTTTGCCGGTGGGTCAAGCGAGAATTTCGGCCCATAGAGATTGAATGATGTATTTTGCGTGCTCCTGCCCTGTTGTACAAACAGTACGTGCATACTGTATGTAGGCCCTATGCTATGGCCTTATGAACAGCGGATCTGTGTTCAAAAAAGTTCAAAGAATCCGCACATATTTAGGCAACTGTGGTAAACTTCAATCGAGGGTGCAGTGATGACCATGTTAATTGGCAGAAAGATTTAACATGGTTTGCTACATCTATACGACAGTAAACTTAAGCTAGCTAGAGGCAGTTACACAACTAGTTAAGCAAGGAGATGGTTAACGCTATGTTTGTATTAGGGCTGTCAGCCATAACATGTTAATCGCGATGCAGTAAGGACCAAGCATACGCGTTAATTTGTTAGAACCCGACTGACGCAAAGTGCGTCAAAAAACACACCCTTTCTTCTTTGTTACATTGCTCCGTAACTGTTCATTGCAACGAGATAAAACTTTTATTGCGTGACAGAGCAGAAGTGGGGCTTTCCAACGAGACTATGTCTGTACGATCAAGTATGAAAATAAAAGAAAATCATTAAATTAAATTGCATCACATTTACAGTCTATACTTCTCTGCGTTCACCTGCTCACCCATTACTCTCCTTTGAATTACTCGCAAACCCGTGATCGCATATGGCAAGCATATCAGATGAAATAGGAGACACAGGGCTATCCATTGGTACCATGAATATCGATCGATCCTTTTGGCTTATAAAAACAGACAAAGTAACTGCAAAATAATAACGTCATGTACACAAACCAACGCTGCACACCCATTACTCTCGTTTGAATTACTCGCGGACCCGTGATCGGATAGATATGCCACGCAGATGAAAGAGGAGACACAGAGCTATCATTTGATATCAAGTACATCCTTCTGGGTTATAAAACAGACGAAGTGAGAGCAAAATAATAACTTCATATAGCTGGACTTTCCCCTCGTTTACGAATTTTTGTCTGTTTTTGTGGCAAAGCATGTTTATAATCCAACGCTATCGTGTGTTTCTCTATGGCAAAGCATGTTCATAATCCGGTTTTGAAATCCTAGCAAATTCCTGCATGGCATCCAATTCAAGGCTCACATTGCATCCTAATTTGTTCAACAAAGAAACCCCTTTTTTGCCTCTACTTTGTTCTTGGCAATGCAGTAAAAAAATGTTGTAGAGAATCATTAGTGCATACACCATGCACTCAAAGTTATATTTTGTGAGATACATGTCAAAATATAAGAATTTTTATAATACGCTTTTTGTATTTTTATTATTTAACATAATAACCTAAAGGTGATATAACATAATGGTGATAACACTTGTCGGTAGGGCCCCTTTGGAATTTTTGCTTGGGGCCCCCACAGACTCTAGAATCGCCTCTGCTGACTACTATGGCAACTTTCTGTCAGAATCATTCAGTAGTGAACCATCTCTCTCTTCCTCCATCTTTAGCCCTATCATTCACCATCAGGCTTGGAATTTCACTATTCTGGGGGCAAGGCCACTTGGCCTTCAGTTGGGCATATTTGGTGGGGGGCACAAAGGCCACATGTCAGGGCACCAAGGCCAAAGTTAACTATACAGTAGTAGGCTATAACAATGATCAAAGTTTAGCCTATTCACTGCAGTAGACCTGCATCACTGTATGAAACATTACAAAAACATGAAATGAAAACATGACATATTACATAGAACTGAAAATCATCTGACTATCTAGGCTATATATAACATTTATTTTATATTTGGCCTATTTACTCAAATAGCCTAGATGCATGCTTAGCATTTTGTGATCATTAAGGCTACTTTCACAAATTCTTAGTCAGCTGTACTCTGATTTACCAATATCTAGGCGATATTTGTAACATTTATTTTGTATTTGGCCCGTTATGAAATCATGTGGAACAATTTAAACACATTGTAAAACTTAAAGCCCAAATTTGGAGACATCCATGTATGTCGAACTTTACTGCAAATTCAAAACTGGATTACTCTGGAACAGCCAACTGTACAGGGGACTGCTTTACACCTTTGTGTTCGGTAAGGTCTCCTGTTTATTCTGATATATGGTTTGTCATGTGTTAAAAGAAGGGTTCGTAAAGTATTCCACCGAGATGAATGGGTAGGGAGATAATGGGACGCAAAACCTTCAGTAGAATGTATGATTAAATTTAATTATATTATTTACTTTTCTCGCGAACCGTTCAACACAGCAATTATCGGCTAACATCGTTTAAAAGCTGAGAAAAAGCTCTTTCATGTGATACTTCTGATGTCTGTGTGATGAATAGGCTACTTTGCGAGTAGTTCAACTGAGAATGGGTGAATTCGGACGCAATTTCTTTCTTGCGCTGTCACTTTCTCCACTGCGTAAAAGACTAAATAAATTTGCGCTGTGAATGCTAAGATTATTTTTGACAGGCCACAGGCTAAATAAAATTGCTATTAGTAGGACGCAAAGCAGAATATTGAAAGAAGGGGGCACCAAGGCCACCGTGGCCTGTAAACCTCTGATTTTCAAAGGGGCCTCACGGCCAACGCAAGGGGCTGCGACGGCCATGGCCGTCGTGGCCGCCGTGAAATTCCTACCCTGTTCACCATATTGCGTTATATGGTCTTTTGGGCCCCCATTGTCAACTTCAAGGCAGCGCTGCCTGGAAGGCACTAGGGTTAGTCAAGGGTTAGGGTTAGGGTTAGAATTAGGGTAAGGGGTAGGGTTAGGTGCCTTGAAGTCGACAGTGGCAGCTCTGCCTTGAAGTCAACGGTGGGGCCCAAAAGACCATTAAGCTCATATTGCTGACTCATTTTCTCACTCTCCTACACTTTATTGCTTCTTCTTTAAAACTCTTTCTTTTTTCATCTGTCTTCTTCTCCCCCTCTTTCCCACCCTTTGTCGGTGTCTCCAACAGACCTCTGAGTGAACTCTTGTGTAATCTTTCTCTTTTTTTTTCGCTGATCTGCTCCTTTTGTGACTTCCCCATGAATTTGCCTGTCTTTCTTCTTGCCAAAAGAGGGCAAATGAATGGATTATAGGAGATGTCAGGGATTAGTTTAGATGGGATAATTTCACTTTAATGTCAGGGCTGTCTACTAATGGAGAGTCATGACAGAGTTTATGGCCCTTCAACATTTTAATTAAACATTTCCAACCTTTTTAAAAGACGTTTTTTGCTGTTATTTTTTTTTTTTTGCCACAAATTGGGCATTGGAAACACAAGGACAGCCATTAAGAACCTTTAGGGGAATCCATTTAAGTTGTTCTTTTAAAGGCCTCACCATAATGTCAAGCATTTTAATATCCTTTCCTTCAGATCTGTGTCTTCATAGGTACTAGAGCATATCTAGAGGCACACTTTCTAATGGATGAAACCAAAATAGGTGTAAAACAGGAACAGTAAATTCCTGAAAAAAGAAATATACCGGTATGTAAAATGAACATCCTTTAAATCCTTTTTATCTGTGAACCTTTTTGTTCCCAGTGAACCACTCTAATCCATTGTCTTGGTAAAAAATTGACCATTGGTGCAGAAATCTGTCACTGACTGTATTATGCTTTTTGTTATAATAGTGATGTCTCCAGACTGCTCTGCTGAAGCTGTGGTGACTAGGTGGAGACTCCAAGCACACACTCCTCTTATGAGGGACGTCATTGCTGAGCTGTTGTCAGACCCAGAAGTCCGGCATTAACCACCAGAGGAGACATTTTATGCCTTTTGCTACAGTTTAATTATTATCCCGCAATCCTGAGGTTCGGCCCCAGACTGCACGCTGCTCATGCTAATTGTTTTCTGCTTTTGAGTGAGCCTCACCTCAGGAGTGCTCAGCATTGCAGGCTGTGTGATAACGTGTCTCATTTTAGAGCAGCAGTCGAGGCCAACTGACAACTGAAATCCCCCATGTTCGAGCCAACCATTCAGCACCCAGTAAGGAAGGAAGCAAGCTGTGTTAAACAGCACGGTGAGGTCAGCCTGTCAGTTTTAATATCACCTTCCATTCCCCCACATGCAAATGACGTCCCGATGCTAGGTTAGCATTATTAGCATGGGGTTAACATTAACATTCACTTAACATTAACACTTGGTGTTGTTGTCCTGAAAACACAACACTTCTGCTGCTCTTACATAACTTGCACCACTATGCCACTTTCTTTCTTACTTAGGTCAAACAGAACTACCCAAGCCTTTTATTGGCCTGACTTTGCACTAGTATTTTATTGACTGTCTATGCACAATTTCAACCAAATTTTGCTGCTCTTATTTTTTCATTATTATATGTGCCCTCTTATTTACTTATTTACTTACTTTTTTGTTTACTTGAATGTTATGTTTGTCTGTGGACCTAAAATTGGTAAAATATGTCTAGTCTTCACCGTGGGATAGTGAGAAACGTAATTTCGATCTCTTTGTATGTCTGGAACATGTGAAGAAATTGACAATAAAGCTGACTTTGACTTTGACTTTGACTTTGAACATTCGCCCACATGACATCCCCATGCTAGGTTAGCATTAGCATGGGGTTAACATTAGCATTCGCCCACATGATGTCACAATGCTAGGTAAGCATTAGCGTCGGGGGGTTACATGTTCTTTTTCTTCTTTTCTTTTTTCTTGTGTGAATATTTACACTTATAGATGTTATAGCAGTCTCTGATGGACCATGAGTCTATTTCCATGATAATCTAGTCATCCATTTCATCTCATTTCCTCGTTCCCTTTTTTAATTATTTTGTCACAGAAAAAAATGCACACCTTTGAGATATATCGCACAGTCGCAGCAAAAACAATGAAAAATTTGTCTCTCTCGTGAGATTTTCATCAAATATTATTTCCTACACCGCACACTACACCGCAATCGGTCCACGCCTCCAAATTCAATGACCAAGGAAACTAATTTCCCTCTGGTACACTCTGTCATTCTGGGCTGATGGAATGAAATCAGAAGAAACTGATGAAAAAAGTAGAAAAAGCAAATTAAAAACAAAGAAACGCTATCTTCTGCACTCATCAGTTATTCTGGTTTTTATTTCTGTCACAAAAACAACAGCCCCATGAGAAACCTGAACAGATTTTTGTTTTTGTTTTGGATATGGGCAAGTTGACCTTTCATGATGCGCAGTCTGTCAAAACCTTTTACTCATGCAGAGAATGAGAATTCAAATTTCACATGCATGTGTGAATGCCCACAAATCCTCTGTCACACACACACGCATGTGCGCGCACACAAACACACACACGCGCGCGTGCATGTGCCTCAAGAGCTTTAATAACTCGAGACGATATGCGCATGCTGTGGCACATAATTCAGTCCTCTCTCACCTCACACCCCCGTAGCTGTGAAGTGTCACTCAAACACAGGACACTCACCACACACGTTGAAAATGGTCAGGCCTCTTGCACTCTCTCTCTCACTCACATTTTCCCACTCACACGTTCTGTCGTTATTACACACCTACACACAGTCACACACACACATACACCCACTCCCACACACAGGCACACATACACACTCACACACACATACACACACACACACATACACACACGCACACACACACACACACACACACACACACACTCAGTACTCGGTCAAATAATTTATTTTCAGTGGGAGGTGTGTGTATACGTCTCCACTTTCCATCTCCAAAACTGATTTAGTGCTCAGAGAAATGCCTGCTTCTCCCATTTTATATGTAATTTCATTTTATCCTGGACACAAGCGCACACACACACACACACACACACACTCAGACACACGTGCACTCATCTCTCCGGCATCACTCATTCATCCTGAGATGTCACTCACCATACTGTATGCTAACATCTCCAATCATTCTAGAATAATCCATTTCTGCATGAATGGGAGGGAGGGGGAAATAGATAGGTGCTTTTCATCTACTTTGAAATTGGTAGAAGCTATAGTACATTTGAATTGAGGTGATGCTGAAGAAAATGAAATATTCTATTTTTCTGAAGTACCTTTTTTGGATCATATTTGTAGAATTCGAGTTGGGCAAAAATGGTTGGCTCATGCTTTGTGATTATAGAACAAGGGTGTCAAGGGTGAGCACACATGGATACAATGCAGAAGGTGAACAGGAAATGCAAAAAAGAAAGGGTGATAGAACTTTCCTGCAAGAAAGACGTGGCCTTCCCTGTTTTTTCACCCAGAAAGACTCAGGAAGCCATGATTGAAGTTAACCAATATTTTAATCCATTTGTTAACTTCAATTAACTCCATTTCCTTTAATCCATCAAAGGATTAACTCTAGCATATTTACATTGTGTACTTGTACTGATGTCCATCAATATGCACTGTCCCCATCTAAATAAACAATTAAAATAAAAAAATAAAAAATATATATACAAAAGACATAAGCAAATGGATGAATACCAAATGAATGAATAAAATATGCAGCAATGAGAGAGTCTTTGGCATACACCCCATCATAGGTCCAGGTCTGGTACACTAGTGATTGGTCCACCGAGTCATTATTAAGGCCAATGTAGACTGATGATTGGTCAGGAGTAATAAATGAATGAGTGACGTAGCATTGAGTCTTCCTGGCAGAACTACGCTGGCACTTCCATTTCTACGGAATACATTTCTTGAGTCCTCCATAAAAATGAATACTGTCAGCTTCTCATTATGCCCAGACTGAGCATTAAGTTGGACTTATTTTTCATGCCGTAGCAATATCATTATGCTTGCTGTTGAAAAGTGCTCTGGGCTGGCTCATTCATAGTCAGTGCCCCCCAAATTGTGTTCATTATAATACGGTGCTGTTCTGTCGTTTTAATCCATGGTTTATACTGTATTAATAAAATCCAACAGGGTGCTGGTGTTTTGATTACATAATTCCACCTTTTAATCAGTCTACCAGCCAAACTCATGCAGACAATGGACCCTAATTTGAATGATGGGCACAAGTACAAGGTCTTAAGTCGAGCTAAAGCTAATTTAATAACAAGGCTTAATCAATTTGCTAATTTAACACTATGGGCAAAACCTTAAGTGCAAACACTGATGAGTAAGCTCAATTCTCCCAAATGCCTCATGATAGCTACAGTTCATGCACAAGAATTTTGCTTGTGGATAGACTTTACACTTTGCCTGCCATTTAGAGCCCAGTAGTGTTATCTGACCAATGTGAAGGTAAGAATGCATTTTGAAAAAAAAGCTTTTGTCTGCGCTTACTTATTCATTCCGCAAGACAGTGTTGTATTTGAGCAAACCAAGAATAAAATTCTCTTCCTTAAGACGTAGCTTTCAAGAAATCATCAGGAGAGACCTTTCTCAGCTGAACCAGAGTTTTTTGGCTCCCCTTTCATCTTGTAAAGCTCTGCTGGCCCAGGGGACCATGGTGTGGGTGGAGAGGAATCTGAGTGGTTTGGTTCCTGTCTTGGGACTCTCACAAAATAGAATCAGAGCAGAGACACACTAGGAATCAGCAGCCAAGACCTGGATGATTCACCAGGCAGACTGTCACTCTGACAAACTTAAAACTATTTAAAGGTGTGATGGCAGAACTATTTGATCATTACAGGGTAGTTTAAAAATGTTTTACAAATAAAGAACATAAGCAAAACATACTATAACCTTGTTTGTGAAACTGCAGCCGGATCTAAATAGACAGTGGCTTTTTATATCAGTTTAGTCAGTGAAACCAGAAGTTATGTTTCTCTCTGTGTTTTTTTTCTTGCATTTTGTGTGTCCTTCTAAATTGGTCACGCCTATTTCAGAGGGTCCAAACCTCTGCTGGGTGGGGACCGAAGGTTTGGTGCAGAAGAGCCCTCCCATAAGAGCATTCATGGATTACCTTACAGTGACCAACAGCAGCATCACTTTGCTGATGGACCCTTCCAAGGCTTGGAATGACTCATCAACTGGGCACAGATGGACCTATAAGCCTGTCAGATCCAGGGTGCTGGTTGCGAGGACAGGGGAAGTGACGGACAAGTTTCTCTTTTCCTTGGGAGGAGTCCAGATTCCATTACTCACAGAGAAGTCTCAACAGTCGGGCAACTCCTGGCAACAGAACAGGATTGGCAGCTGAAGGAAGACCTTGGGAGGCAGCTCAAATGCCCAGATACTATTGCACTGAGTGCACTTAGGCCAGACATGGTGTTAGTGTCAGAAACAAAGAGACAAGTGGTCCTGCTGCATGGTGTTGACTTCCCTGGGAAGATGAACGTATGAAGAAGGCCTTTGAGAGGAAGAGAGAGGAGTATGAGGGTCTAAAACAGGGGTTCTCAAAGTTTTCATTGCTGAGGGCCAATCCAGGAACCCAACATTGAACTGGGGGCCGCCAAAGGGGCGGGGGGAGGAAAAAAAAAAAAAAAACCTGGAAAGAAAATCCTATTTGTAATCATTTTAATGACCAGGTTGCATCTCTACAGTTTATATTTATTGCATTAAACACATTTTAATTCATAACTGAGGCTAAACCTGGCAAAACTTGTGAAAAATATGTACCTTAGTCCTACGAAAAACAAATTATTTTGCTGTACTGTATGTAGTACGTAGCTTACTCCGGTATGTGCCATACAGCAGCTGCTAATGTTACTAGCGAAGTGAGGTTAGCTAAGTTACATACATCGATTTCCTACAATGTGTATACCATTGGATCACTTTCTACCTTTACTTATAATTTCTACATCTAACCAAGCACCAAATATAACATGCCAGTGACAGAATAAATGTATTAAGCATGATATTAAACTCACCGTTCTGTATCCGTCGTCTTCTTCTGTCCCCACAATAACTTTTCATTTGAGACTTTTTCGTCTGACTGTTTTTTCTGACAGCGTTTTTTCTGAGACCTGATTTTCTGAGACCTGGCTCCACTTTTTCTGATAGCATTTTTTCTGAGACCTGACTCCTTAGAGATGTTTTTCTGAGGCCGTTTGGTTTGAAGCAGTTTTATCTGAGGATGACAGAGGTTTTTCTTACGCTGAGGCAGTTTTGTCTGAAGATGACAGCTGGTTTTTCTGAAGCTGAGGCAGTTTTGTCTGAAGATGACAGATGTTTTTCTGAGTCTGACACCTGAGTCTGTTTTTTCTGACGCTGAGGCAGTTCTGTCTGAAGATGACAGATGTTTTTCTGAGTCTGACACCTGAGTCTGAGGATGTCCTAAAATGAACACCGTAATACAGTCATTATTTTGAGTTTGTGTCAGCTAAACATGACAACATTAAGGTACGTTGTACATTCTGTGCTGGCGACAAAGTGCTGTCTAGCTAGACATCCCAAGTCTCCCGAAGTTTTGGGAGTCTCCCACATATTGATATCCTGACACCCGCAAATTACATAAAATCTCCCGGAACCTAGAGCGAACAAGAGCACGCAAGCCAGACCGGACTTCGCGTGTGCATCTAAGTTTAACGCGCACACAACAGAGAGGGAGAGAGAGAGGAGTGGTGCGTGTGTGCCTGCAAGCGCATCCAAGACAGAGCATCCTGGTCCGTTTTGCTAAATCAACCATCAATCAGTTTTTAGTGTAGGTGGGCTTATATCTCTTTTCTCCCGAACTTAATTAATCAGTTAAGTTAGTGTATCTAGGAACAGGAGCGTCATGGCAGAGTCAGTGCCCCTCAAAAAGGAACATTTAAGACCCATTTCACATCAGACTACACAAAAGTGTACCCAATTGTCTCATAAGAGTAAAATATAATGATAGTATTGCACACTGCACTGTTTGTAACAGTAACTTTAGCATTGCTCACAGCGGGTTAAATGATTGCAAAAGACTTGTTGAGGTGAGTTTAACAAGTGTAATTTCATTTGCATATTACTCAGGCCTATACTAGATGGCTAGTTGCCAAGGCTACATTAAAAGGCCAAACTACCAAAATCTACATATTTTACTATCACAATTTCTATCAATAGGCCTTCGTTATTTGGTGTACTGATTAGACATTATTAAACAAACATCTGCACAACTGCAATGTCTAAGTACAGTAGGTTAGGTTGGGATGTCTGCTATACATTGTTAAAATGCACTTCCAGTATAGTGAGTATTGGCAAAACCGGTTATCATTTTTATGTTGAGGCGGTGGGGGTGTTGTCGGCAGCTGCTGAAAGTAACTAATAAAGTAACTTGTAATCTAACTTAGTTACTTTTAAAATCAAGTAATCAATAAAGTAACTTAGTTACTTTTTAAAGGAGTAATCAGTAATCAGATTACTTTTTCAAGGTAACTGGCAACACTGTCCATTACTTACCCTGCAATTTCCAGGCAGTAATTTAATGCATTATCCTCATCTTTAAAACCCCATCTTAAATCTACCAACATAAGTGAGATGGACAAGTGTGTGTATGTTGAACATTCATTCACACTCATTTAGAAAGTCTGTTTTGTGGCTGGCCACTCATAGACCTTTGTGGGCTATAGGCTTTTGTGTTCATTTTCTGGTTTGCCATTGTGCAATGAGGAGGAGAGTGTTCTACATGTCAGGTTCAGACCAGCTGCAGCTGCCTGGCTGAACCTCTTTCATCCATCTCTCTCTCTCTCGCTCTCTTTCTGATTTTCACCTTCTTTGTATGTGTCTCACACACACTCTTTTTTCTCTCATTCCTTCATTCTCTCTCTCCGTCTGACGCTTCGTCTCACATTCTCCGTGATCAGACACTTTCACTTCTTCCTATTTCACTCTCCTCTTGTGGATTACTGTTTCACCGCACATGGTGTGTGTGTTTAATTAAAATAGCCGCGCCAATGCATTGACTTATACAGTCCATACTCACGCACGCTCACGTATATTCACACTCTGCCGCTTTCTCTGTCTGTCTCTCTCTCTCTCTCTCTCTCTCTCTCTCTCTCTCTCTCTCTATATATATATATATATATATATATCTTTCTCTCTCTCTCTCTCTCTATATATATATATATCTTTCTCTCTCTCTGTCTCTCTCTATCTCTCTCCATTCCTCTGTCCTCTTGCACAGAATGGAGGACATTTAATGTAAATACTAATAGAATTCATTATGCTGTTCATTTGCAGACTCTTGCGTGAGCAGAGGCAAGCGGAGCGGCAGCTTGATTTCCAGTGGCAGCTGGGCCCTGCCTCCCTGTGAGAAGGTACTCAGGCACATCCAGCACAAACAAGTCCAATAACACCTTCAGTCCAGGGTTGACATTTTTATTTCCCCCGTGAACGAGATGGGAGGGGGAAAGACGTCAAAATAGCACAGGCACCGTCTCAAACGAGTGGCAGTGCCACAGTGTGGCTGGTGTGAGTGGGTGATGGAGATATAGATGTTGTCTTCTCAAACTAAAACAGCTCAGTGTATGTTATTTTGCATTCATACATACATACATAACACATTCACATAGAAAACACCTATTTGTTAGCCTGGAAATACCCATACGAACCCTTGGCAAATTTGGGATTTGCTCTGCAGGTCTGTCTGGACAAGAGGCAATTGAGGCCCATTTCGTGTATTTTTTTGGAAGTAAGTAAACAACTGCATTTAAAACCTTTGTTTACGAGATTGCTACACTTCTGAAATGATTTCGTAAGAGTTTAGTGCAATTAAAGTTTAATGGTTACGTCCTGCTGGAAGTCGTAAATCAATTAAACTTTTCCAGATCCATTCTCAATTACAATTGAGAAGGTCTGCGTGCTAACCAGGCTACCTATTTGTGTTGTTATGAATACATTACTTATTGATAAACTAATCTATTTACCGATTTTGCTCTTTGTTCGTGTACTTGTGACATGATACACACCAGTTGGGACAGACCTCAATTCAATGAAACCATAAAACTGCTAAATGAAACTCTAAGCAAGAATATCTCACAATACAAGCAAATATTCCATCTGACTTTGTGGAGGCTCGATAATGCCTTTTATTATGGTGAATCTTTCGTTGGTTGCCCACTTGGCAGGGAGCTGTGAAACAGAGTCCGTCTTGTCTCTCTCTCTCTCTCCCTCTCTTTCTCTCTCTCTCTCTCTCTCTCTCTCTCTCTCTCTCTCTCTTTCATAAAATAATCATCTCTGTTCTCTGTCCAGATGGGCCTGTGGATCAGCATCAACACATCCAGCCCAGAGCAGCAGAGAAACCCTCCTGTCCTGCCAGCAGCCAGCGAGTCACCGAAAGCCTGAGAGGAGGGGAGGCAGTCGGCCGTGTCTGCTGAGGTGAGCCCCCCTCCTCTTCTCACCTCCAGGAGAGAGACAGAGAGAGGGAGATAGAGAAAGAGAGAGGGAGGGAGAGAAAAGAGAGAGAGAGAGGGAGAGAAAGAGAGAGAGAGAGAGAGGGAGGGAGGGAGAGAAAGAGAGGGAGGGAGGGAGGGAGAGAAAGAGAGACAGAGCACCCCCTCACCTCAGCATGTCCAGTTCCACCTCACAGATTTGGGGTGATGAAATGCCTCGATAGCAGAGGAGTGTGTGTGTGTGTGTGTGTGTGTGTGTGTGAGGATATCAGGAAACAACTGGTAGGATACCACTGCCTCTCTCAGAGGCTGAGTCCTGCAGTGCATCAGAGTGATCCGTGCGTCTCCTCTCCAGTCTGAGAGGCTTCATGGAGTGGGGAGACGGCTTGTCCCAGTGCAGCAGCCCTCTGCATGTGTACTGCTGTAGGATCAGAAAGGAGATCAGCGTTAGCTTTCATCTGGACAACTATAGCTGTGCTCAGCACATACCGACAGCTTCACCCAACAGCCGTCTGTGGCATAGTCATAATGAGCCTTCAAATAATGAGCCTTAAAACAAATGTGTGGTCCCTATCTGGACACAGAGATGTGTTAAAAAACAACGCAAGTTGTGTTGTTTTTAACGCAAGTTGTGTTATTTTCAACACATTTTGTCTAATAAAAAAAAAAGGAAACAACACAAACTTGTGTTGTCCCTATCTGGACACAGAGATGTGTTAAAAAAACACAAGTTGTGTTGTTTTCAACACATTTGTTTTAAAAGAGTGGGAGGCGTAGGAGAATTAAAGGGTTGTAGACAACACTGTCGCTCACATCAGTAGTATTCATATGTTTATGTTTCTGTGCATCTTTTTTTCTTTATGCTTACATTTAAAGGTTCAGCCAGAAATGCGTATGCGACTTCCCATGACATTTTTTGTCACATTCAGTAGTTATCTCATCACGATCCGCTAGCTGCCCATTCCGTGAGTACACAGTAGGGGGAAAAAATGGTCTCTGTAGGCAGCCCAGGTCTCGAGAACTGGAAACAAACAAAGTGGGGGTAGCCTGTCCCCCAAAGAAAAACGAAACCATGTGTGGAGTTTCTATGGGAATATTGAAGGGAAGAGTGTTTTGAAATCCTGCGCTGCTCAGTTAGCTCTTGATCTTTAACACATCATTGGCTCAAGAGACAGTTCCTACTTGCCTCAAGCAGTCTGTTATTGTTCCAGTACCGAAAAACAAAAGTCCATCATGTCTGAATGACTACCGCCCAGTAGCCCTGACGTCTACAGTGATGAAGTGTTTTGAGAAGCTTGTGAAAAACATTATCTGCTCATCCCTCCCTGCCTCCTTGACCCCCTCAATTTGCTTACAGAGCCAACAGGTCTACAGAGGATGCCATCTCAAACCTCATGCACACCACCTTAACTCACCTGGAGGAGGGGAATGGGAATTATGTGAGGATGCTGTTCAATGACTTTAGTTCAGCATTCAACACTATAGTACCTCTCACCTTGGTCACAAAGATGAAGGCCTTTGGACGGAACACAACCCTGTGTCACTGGATATTTGACTTTCTCACCAACCGTTCACAAGTGGTTAGAGTGGGGAGTCTGACTGCCTCATTAACCATCAGCACTGGTGCTCCCCAAGGCTGTGTTTTAAGGTCCACTGTTGTACAACATCTACACACATTGACTGCAAAGCCAACAGTAGTCATACCTCCATCATCAAGTTTGCAGATGACACAGTGATCTTGGGCCTGATTAGTAACAACAATGAACAGCTCTACTTGGATCAGGTTGATGAGGTGGCACAGTGGTGTCAATTTAACAGCTTGACACTGAATATCAGTAAAACCAAGGAAATGGTAGTGGATTACAGAAGGAAGCAGCAGAACTACAGTTACACCCCACTAATGATCAGCGGGCAACCTGTAGAGAGAGTCACAAGTTTTAAATACCTTGGTGTCCACATTACTGAAGACTTAACATGGAATGTTAACACTCAATATGTTCTGAAGAAGTCCAGACAACGACTCTACTTCCTTCGTCAGCTAAGGAAATTCAAAGTTTCTACATCCATCATGAAGGCCTTCTACACTTCAGCGGTTGAGAGTGTTCTAACTGGTAGCATCATCACCTGGTATGGGAACTCCACAGTTAGTAGAGATTGTACAGAGATTATAGTACTCTGCAGAGAGTAGTGCGCTCAGCTGAACGTACTATAAGAAACTCAACTCCATGCTCTACAAGATATCTATTCCAGAAGAGTACTCCTAAGAGCCCAAAAGATTCTGAAGGACTCTTCTCATCCTAACAATGAATTATTCCTACTGCTGAAATCAAGAAGACGCCTATGTAGTCACAAAGCCAGAACTGAGAGACTCAGGAGAAGTTTTTATCCCCAGGCCATCCGAACTCTGAACTCACACTATACTGACTTTGCACACATTCACTCCTCAGCACTCTCAAACATTTCCCAATTCTGAACTCACACTATACTGACTTTGCACTCATTCACTCCTCAGCACTCATGACCCGCCACCCCCCCTTGAGCCGTGGATCTGCCCAAGGTTTCCAAGGGAGTTTTTCCTTGCCCCTGTTGCTCTTGAGTGCTCCTTGTTGGCCCCCCCCCCAATCCCAATCCTCCCCCACCTTTCTTATGCAGCCCTTGCCCCCACCATAAATGCACAAATAGGCTGACACCAGACATAATTTCACTGCATTTCTTACTTCCAGTAAATATGCATGTGACAATAAACTTCCTTGTATCCTTGTATCCTTGTGCTGCCTCTCTGGTGTGTTTTATTTGGACCTTTTGTTAGAACACAATATTTGTTGTTTTGGACAAAAGCTAATAAGTTTAAATATAAACATAAACAAAACATTACTTCCTGCACAATCACTGAGTGAACCTTTAACATTTGGAAGTTACAAAGAGAGCAAAAATGACAACAGTGAATTTTGACAATGAAAGCTAAAAGCAGTGCCAAAATCTCTCTAGCATACCCGTCAATCAACTTGTGTCGCCCCTAGTCAGTTCCAGTACGGCTCTGTCATTCAGTGCTGAGACTGTCTAGTCTTTTTGCGTTTCACTGTGCTATGCCTGAGGTGTTTTATGTATCTAGATGAAACACAACATATGATTGTGCTAATGACCTCACAGCTATTACTATGACAAAACACACAACCACAGACCACACAGCTGCTCACATCTGTGAATAACATCCGCTCATTTTCTCACGCAAGTCTCTCTCTCTCTGTCTTTCTCTCTCTCTCTCACCATCTCCTTCTTTCTATCTATCACAAGTCTATATAAACACAAAAACGTGTTGGGCTGCTTTAGCTGCTGAGCGGTGCAGAAATATTTGCAGTGGATGCTGGGATGGTTCTGTGTAGGCTATGCTTTTGTAAGGCAAATCTCTCGTGGGCCTAAGCAGGCTTTTCCAATCTGTGTTCCATCCATTCAGACTGCATTACTTTGATAAATCGTATGGGCAAGAGCGACAGTGGGAGGCCAGCTGGTTGATGTTCAGCTGAGGACTGAAAGGTCTAATGATATTACACTGTCTCCTTGAACAATGCACTGTGTCTGCAGCTGGGGTTTTCAGTTTCATACATTACGGGAGGTACACATGCTCGGGGTGACTCATAGACACACACACACACACACACACACACACAGACACACACACATGCAAAGACAGTAGATGATAACTCCTTTCAGAGACAGTCATGATCCATGCTCTGAGATACTGTACAATGAGAAGCTTAACAGCAAATATGCACATACACACACACCCACACAAGACACGCACACACACATACATATGTATGCATGTTTGGTAATAATTAGGGCGCACATATCTTGGACTTATCTTGCACCCAAAGAATTAGTTCTTTAGTAGAACGTTGTTTATATTGTAGTAAGTGTTTTTGCCTTGTTTGATTGGGTGTGCAGTGCAATTGGTTGCTGTGAATTTCCATATGTTTGCTATGAAGTCCAAATGCATGTTGAGTGAGTTACTGTGTGTGCTCCCTGGTCTTTTTTTATAAATAAAAAATCTATATTTGTGTACTGGACTACTGTCTCTGGCTAATCCATCAAAGAACCTGAGTGCCTTTCTTGAATAAAAGAACTAATTTTTTGGGTGCAAGTCCCATCATGGCGTAGTCAGCAAATATATCTGGGCTCAAAGCCAGGGCTTGAATTTCCCCTGGGGATCAATAAAGTATCTATCTATCTATCTATCCATCTGGAAATGGAAATCTCCAATGTAACATCTTGTAAATCTCTCAAGCAAATAAAAAAAGCAAAGTTTCAGAACTTACAGAAAAATATAAGCCATACAATGTATTCAAACTCATCAGGTGACATGGCGAGGGCTTACAGATCAAGTGGATCAGTGATCCACACTTGATAGCTCCTCATGCACAGCATAGCATTCCTCTGCTCTCTCAAGTACCTCAGCTTGAATGCACTCTTCACTCTTCACATGTGAATGCACACACATACACACACACACTCACACTCAAATGCATCCTACACTGATATATTCCTCATGCTCTGTGTCGTCCTTAAGTGTGGATATTCTCCCATTTGTAGTTTGATCAACTGTGAAGTCCCTCTGCTCAGATTTCCATTCACACACACATTTGTGCAGATGCATACACACACCCAGTGGCGCAAAAAGTGGGTATGCGCTACAGTATATGCGGCGCATAGGGGCGCAGCACCATGGGGGCGCCAAAACGATGGTAAAAATAAATAAATAATATATTTGGTATTTTCTATATGTAGCTACTGCTGTCCGTTTCTAAATCATTTCAACATTTTCTCAATGTTCTATAACATTTTAGAGGACTAACAGGCTAGACTAGGCGACCTATCTCATAAGATTCCATCATAGAATTTTGACATAGAAGAGGGAGTGGGGGCGCCGTCAGCGCTGAGCGAGCAGGTAGGCCTACGAGTAGTAAGTTGCCGTCTATGGAAAAAGATGGATACAGCAAAAAAAGCTGTTTGCGGCTAAAAATAGAAAAGAAAGAGAAAAGGAGATGGCATGTCAAGGGATGCAACAGCAGTTAAATAAGTGGACGGTGAAAGGCAACAGGTAGGATTTAAAGTGATGACGTCTGTGCTTGGAGGCTTGCAAATATGAATGTTACATAACAGACTAACTAGCGTTTGTTAAGCATAATGCCGATTGAAACAGCCTATTCCATTCAGATAGCTAGGTGGCTACCATGCTCATACTGCACTTTTAATGGCCAACTGCAAACAGAAATGTCATGCTAGCAGCAACTCATTACATGTTTTCATATCCTAACAATGAAGGCTCCTTGTAATAACTTAATATTGCGTTGTTAATGTGGTGCAAACAAACAAGGCTAGAGTTGGATCAGCCTTATCCATTTTGAACAATAGCTGGCAAAATGACGTTATGAGAACCGTTTAGACTCTCTTAAAGTGACAATGCACCATTAATCAATACTTATCAAGTATAACATCAAGTGAAACATAAAATTGGCAACATTTCTTTAAAAACATATCCAATACACACTAATGCACAGTAATAGTGTAAATTATTGGCCTTTTGTTTTGCTTTAGTTGTTTGTGTTTTTTTTTTTGGGGGGGGGGGGGGGCAATATTGTTGTACACACCTACACACTTACACATAGGCCTGTGCTTTTGTATTATTATTAGAGTGCATGAAAATGCACTCTACTGTTATCCGAATTATTCTTAATTACAGTGCATGAAAATGCACTGTACTGTTCTTCCTAGGCTTCTTCTTCTTACTACAGTGCATGAAAATGCACTGTACTGTTCTTCCAAAGTCTTCTTATTCTTATTTTTCTAACGCACTTAATGCAGCTTCAACCGCTTAACATAGAAACTTCATTCAAACTTTGTTACGTAGGTCTTACTTGTGACATCCGGGCTTTGTATTTTTCATATTTGTAACTTTTATACTTTTTAAACTATTAATTAAAAACTATTCAAAATTTCCCCATAGACTTAACATTGGGCTGATGACATCACAATAGAGCCCTTAAGCAATTAGAATCCTAGGCCAGGTGTTCCGGCCACCTGCATCAACTGTCAGTTTCTCAGGCTTTAACCCTTTCGTGCCCGTGCCGAACATTCCATTTTTGGTGCTGGATGACCTCCTCACACAAAAAAACTTATTTCTTGAGTATCATACATACCATCAATGGGATATACATACCATTGTAATCAGAAGGATCAGATCTATGAAATGATGTAAAATACATATGGTAATGTTGATATAGTAATAAACAGTATTTGAAAATCCTCTCCAAATGTATATCCGGAATTTGTCAAAATTTAATTTCATTCACATAAAAATAAATTTTCATCATATTTCTCTACAAAATAGAGAAACATATAGAGTGTATGAAATGTTCAGCAAGTTGTGGGCTATTTAACAAAAAGGACTGTATTGGAATATCATTAACCTTTCAAAAGTTAGGATAATTTTAGTGATCAGTGTAAAAAAATGCAGGAAACGGGATTTAGAATGTTGACAGAATTCACATTCACTTTCTCACCAACAACATAAAAGTATGCATAAAAACTAATAATCAAGTCAGAAACAATGGTTTAGATTTATTTGGTCTATAAGAATAAACCATTTATTTGTATATAAGCAAATGCTACAGTCAATAAGAATGACATAAAAAAAACATACTGTACCTTACCAGTAATGCAGGAAGTAAGTATACTGTATTCATTGAAGACCATTTCGGAAAAGAGACATAAAATACATTTGATTCAATAAATACAACTTCCTTATATAAATCAGTATAATATGAAAATTATATACATATATAAAATGTATTATTATTTATGAAAAGCTAGGAATACAATCAACATCACTCAAAACTCAATGTGTTCTAAACATTTGAAAGTGGATTCCATACTTAGAACAAGCCTGTGGAGAATAAAGACATACACACATATACAGACAAACTCATACCCACACACACACACACACACTTACAGAGGAGGATAGGGAAAGGTGGGGTGGGGAACCTGAAGGTTGAATACAGAAGAGCTATGACTCATTACTAAACGCATCCCCTTTTGCAGAATGCCAAATCTGACAGCAATTTGTTTATCAATAAAACAAATTTGCCTACCGTTAAACTCCAGGGCCATACAAGCTACTTTAGTTTTATTATGTACGTTTTTTATAAAAAGCTCCTGCTGTACAGGAATATTACTTGATGGAAAGACGACAGAGTAGTAGTTGGAGCAGCTGAAGGTGAGGCTGAAATTTCTACGGAAATGCCTGCCGACTGTTGTGATAGATTTCCTCCAAAGTCTTTCTGGCTGTAGCTACCGGCAATGTCAATGGAGAAATAGTGCTTTCTGGTATTCTGCGTTTTTTGGAGTACACAATATGTATTTATCATTTGGTCAACGTCCCCTGATCACTGCCAAGACTTGGTTCCCCAGTAGCAATGGATATTAGGGAGGGAAGTGAACCCCATGTAAATGATCAATCCCAGAAACCTGTAAAACTCTTCTGAGGTCTTTGTTCCATGGCCCTGCACTGTTTGCATACGACAGCCTTCTAAGCACAAGCTCCCATTCCTTCCGGTTGGTAAAACCATATATGCCTGGGACAACAATGTGAGTAAAAAAGAACATAACAAATCTATTTCACACAGTATTTTAGTGGAAGTCCAGGGCCGGAGTTGGGCCACTTTTCAGCCCGGGAGTTTCAGGCCCAAGACCGGCCCACTTTTTTAGTGGTGGTGGAAATTGGATGAATAAGGCAACATTTCAGCTCTTACTATCCTGTAGTTTTTATTATAGGCTACCAATATTCCACTATTCCATAAGGATAAGTTGATAAGTTAACAAAAACAGGAAGGAAGAAATAAAGCATTTTAAATGTATCCCACAATTCCACTAAGAGGCGTATTGAACTATTGTTTACAGTACATGTTTTTTCTGCATGGGTCAGCTATCATGTTGTTTGGTGATTTGCTCCTTTACTACACCCACTTCTGAGCAAACAAGGCATATAGGTTGATCATGTAGCCTACTGCTGTCATATAGCCTACTGTTCTTTCTTACATAAAATAATTTTAATTCATATGGTTAACTCTATTATCCTTTCTACTTATCCCTGTAGTCATAGCTAATTTCAGGCTCATCATTTTCAGCGGGGGACTGGATGATCTGCTGCTCAGAGGCTACTTTTGTTTTTAGGCCTAGGCTACTGCATACACAGATCAAGCTTGAGTTTTGTTGTCAATATTTGCAAAGTCTATGAATCGCCATATTGGATGATACAAAAAGGCTATTTTTTTTTAAATTAATTTGATATGTTGCTTGTGAATAGGTTGACAACGCTACAACGTCCAGTATTAGCCCAATAATTAGGCTACGGCGCTATAATCATGGCTTATTTACCAGTTGCCACTTATTCTGTCCTCTTCAAAAAAAATCTGGAAGCTTGGCACATTTGGCAGCATTTTCCTCCAATACTTTTCGTCTTTTTTACCTAGCCTTTCCAGTCCCTCATGGCCTCTTTCTACCATCCATCCTCCCTGACGCTTATCACTACGGTAGGGCCGGCCCAGCTGGTATCTGAGAAAACTTTTTAGAAAAGACGGGCTATGGACCCAACCAATTAACTCTTCTTGGGATGGGAAAACAACCCGTGCAGAGACTGCGGTGTTAGGCATAGGATGCGAACGTGTGTAGCCAACTTTAAGAGAAGATAGATTAACGTGGCGAATGTTAATATTTTTCCCTCGACCGGCCCAAAAGTGATTCTCCCAATTACCCACTCCGGGCCTGAGTCGAGGTAAACTCCAACTTAAGTGCAGGTGGCATCCGGCTGTCCACGTCAAATGCACCGACTCAAGTGAAAATATTTTTTCAAGACTCATCTTCAAGTATCCAAAACATTTCGCGCCATAAACCCCTTATCAATCATATCAAATTAAAGCTTATGTTGTCAGCATTACGGGGAAGATTTCAGAAATAAAATCAGTCATTGGACAGCTCAGATTTTAGACGATTGGTCATCGTTACTTTTGTAATGAAATTAGAACGGTCGGGCTCGTACTACCAGAGCCCGTTTACTGAGAGCCGGATCACTCCCTATTAACTCCATTGTACCTGCAATCTGTTGTAGTTCCGCTAGGGGCGATCACGAATAAGTGCAAAAACAATGGGGGTCTATGGAGCTAGACGGCTAAATGTGTCTCTTTCACCTGGTTGTCGTTGAAAAATCGAAGATTTGATTGTGGTTTCTGCAAGCTTAATATGGATTATAGGTCAAAAGTTGAATGAACGAGTACTCAGGTCCTTTTGATATTTTACAGGTTGGGTCGTTGTTGCCCACAACACACTAGCTTTCTGCTAATGAATGACGTCATTGACGCATTTGAAAGGCTTTTTAGATCAAATAAGTGACTCAAAAAATATAAATCTCAGCGGTCTGTATTTTCTCTGCCCCCTCTTTCGAATGCAACATTCAAATTTCTGGGCAAAAAATGATATCCAGAGAAAAGTGGATTTGAGGGGTATAGCTCCATAGACCTCCATTCATTCTGCACTTATTCGTGAGCGCCGTCATGTGGAACCAGAAAAGGAACTGCAACCAGTTCAGAAACCGGAAGTTTCCAGAGAGTGGCGGTTCTCCCCTTATTAGACAATAGGCGTGTTCGACTTGAGGCAGATCTGACTTGGTCTGGCTTTCTACGTAAACGTGATCTTCAGAGGCTAGCCGGGAGGAGCTACAACAGAGTGCAGCTCATCCCGGACAGACAGGCTACAGTCTGCCTGACGTGACTCGCCGGATACATCGCGGGAGATATCGCGGAATTTTGTTTGCAATAAACACAGCAGAACTTTCATTCTTACTCATTAAAATGAGCATGATGACTGACAAAATAAATTCTTATGATGTAGTTTAAATAAACCACTGTTGTCATACAATTAACAGGCCTGCATTGTCTAAAATAAATTCAATATCAAGTGTTTTCCTTATATGTGTGTCTATCTATTTAACCAACAGCAGGAAATAGCAGAATATCCAAACGTTTTCAGTAGGCTAGCCTACCATTGTTGCAGAAATCACGTATAAGAAGGTATCCCTTCGATTTCTGTTTATTTTCACATATTCCAACATAAGGAAGCAGCACGAGACTCCCGTCAAAATCGTCATGAGGACATTCCTCCCAAATGGCCCTATCACGTCTTTGAACTGACGTCATGAGGGCATGTTTTAGCTCGTGCAGCTCGTGGAAGGCAACTGCAAGATCTGTCTGCAGGCTAAGACTCCCGCGATATTTTAAGGTCATGTGTCATGGTGTCACGGTGGTAAGTCCCTCCCCGGCTAACAGAAGTCAGACAGAATTTCTAACCAGTATGCATTGCGTCCATCCCAGTATGCATTGTGTTCAACCCAGCATGCATCACATCAAGTCAGATCTGCACAGATCTGCCTCAAGTCGAACACGCCTATTCTCTGGTACTACACATCATCAGAGAATAGGCGTGTTCGACTTGACGCGAGTCACGTCAGGCAGACTGTAGCCTGTCTGTCCGGGATGAGCTGCCCTCTGTTGTAGCTCCTCCCGGCTAGCCTCTGAAGATCACGTTTACGTAGAAAGCCAGACCAAGTCAGATCTGCCTCAAGTCGAACACGCCTAGTGTCTAATAAGTAGACGGGCTCTGACATCATGTTCAACTGTTTCCTCTGTCCACAACTGTTTCAAAATAAAAGTCCTCACTACAATAATTCCCTATTAAATAATTTAACCATTTAAACTATCCACCTATTTAACTGTTCAGTCATTCCAACTATTTTAAACCTCATCTACCTAGCAAATAATTTAACCTTTTAAACTATCCACTTATTTAACTGTTCAAGCAACAGCCTAGCAACCATGTCAAATACCCTAGCAACAGCCTAGCAAGCTTTACCACAGTTACAACCTAGCAACCAATATAGCAACTAATGGGTTTAACCTAGCAACCAGCATAGCAACCACCACAACTAACCTAGCAACAGCCTAGCAACCACCTCAAGTACCCGAGCAACAGCCTAGCAACCATTAGCACAGTTACAACCTAGCAACCAATATAGCAACCAATGGGTTTAACCTAGCAACCAGCATAGCAACCACCACAACTAACCTAGCAACAGCTTAGCAACCACCTCAAGTACCCTAGCAACAGCATAGCAACTACCATAACTACCCTAGCAACAGCCTAGCAACCACCTCAAGTACCTAGCAACAACCTAGTAACCACCTCAAACACCCTAGAAACAGCCTAGCAACCATGCCAAATACCCCAGCAACAACCTAGCAACCACTATCACAGTTACAACCTAGCAACCAATGAGTTTAACCTAGCAACCAGCATAGGAACCACCGCAACTAACCTAGCAACAGCATAGCAACCACCTCAAGTACCCTAGCAACAGCCTACCAACCATGTCAAATACCCTAGCAACAGCCTAGCAACCACCACAATGTCAACCTAGCAGCCACCATAGAAACCAACAGGATTACCCAAGCAACCAGCATAGCAACCACTTAATTTGGCATAACAACCAATATATGTACCCTAGCAACACTATTGCAACTATATCTGCATATTTAGTTTTTACTCTGTATGAAATTTTACATAATATTTTTTGCATTTTCATGCACTGTATTTCCTTCAGGAAATGCTTTTCTAGTTCTTATTATTTTTCTACTTCTAACGCAGTTAATGCAGCTTCAACCGTTTAACGTAGAAACTTCATTCAAACTGTGTTGGATAGGTCTTACTTAGGATATGTGGGCTTTGTATTTTTCATCTTTGTAACTTTTATACTTTTTAAACTATTAATTAAAAACTATTGAAATTTCCCCATACAAAATAAGTCCCTTCAGGGCAGAACAAGACCCCTCCGCTGCGCCTCGGGGTCCGGTTCGCCCTGTCGGGACTTATTTTCCCAATAATGACCGGCGTTCTATTGATTATCCCTTACTTATTATTATTGCTATTATTATTATTATTATTATTATTATTATTATTATTATTATTTGTTATGGGTGTGTCACCAAACCATACTGATCTACTTACTGTATATTAAAGTAATGATAGATTGAACTAAACTTAGTCACTGTAAGTACATGATTATTGAAATTTAGAATGTGGAATATGGGATGTGGAATGTGGGCTAATCTAAGTGTTGTCTTGTTTTTTTCTCAAAACAAGAATTTTCTTAGTTCTTTTGAGCCCTCTAGAAATATTCTTCTAATCTGGCTCAAAGTGAGATCAAATCAGGGATCAAAACATTTTTTTTCATGTACTGTGCAAAACAGAATGAGTTGAAGGATGGTAGCCTGTGGACCCCATGGCTCTGTGGTAAAGTGGAGCTTGGTATTGGCAAGGCTTCTGTGGTCTGCCACTCCCCTGCCACCTCGTAAGGATCACCCTCATCCAGAAACTGGGAGAAAACTGACCGTGGCATGTGGACAGGTTAAGTGAAAGTGAAGTGAAGAGGAAGCTGAAAAGCACTGGACTGTGGTTAACATTACAAAAAACAGCACATAGAAGAAGAGAAGAAGACTTTGATGTCCAAGCAGACGCTGTCAGAATTTCAATACGTGTCACTTATAGAGTCCAGCAGTGTTGGGTTACATTATGCTGCTTTATCTCAAACAGCATGACAGGCACTGCTGGAAAGCCAATCTTTTTCTAGTGGCGGGAGTTGCTCTGGACATCTAAAAAGTCCGCCGAAGTGATGCAAGTGACGGAAAGTGGGCAGAGAAAGTTCAAACGGTCTTGTCCTTCAAATGGGGATATACACAGGATGTCAGTGTGTT
The DNA here is from genome assembly GCF_017589495.1 of Alosa alosa. Taxonomy (NCBI): domain Eukaryota; kingdom Metazoa; phylum Chordata; class Actinopteri; order Clupeiformes; family Clupeidae; genus Alosa; species Alosa alosa. The sequence continues at coordinate 18,923,432 of NC_063196.1, forward strand.
GTGCCTTGAGTGACTGAAGCGTCTCCAGCTTGAGCTATCTCAGCCATGCACGCACGCAGGCAGCAACACAAAAAGCCCAAAGATCAGGTCAACACTCAAGTCTCGTCATCCTCTGACGTGGCTTTCGCCAGATTACTCATAACTGCCCCGGAGGAGACGGCAAACAGCCCATAAATCAGCGCCTTTTATCACCCTTCACCGTGTAAAACAAGGCACCGTCTCTGAGCGGCGGTCTGATTTACAGCAGGCCACACTGGGAACCTGTGGAAATAAATTGTCACGGTTGGCCACGACCGCGTTTGTAATAATTAGAAGGCGCACGGAGCAGGAGCTGTTTTCTGCCTCATTTTGCAGTGGGGGCCTCAGTGGGAGTTCTGCATTATGAATTTTTCACTCCGTGATTTGCTAATGGCTGACCTAAATTCACGAGGATTCCCTTTTTCATCCGTTTGTTGACAGGGTGTGTTAAACGTTTGGAATTGCTCTCTCTCTCTCTCTCTTTCTCTCTATTTGTCTGTGTTAATCTCTCTCTGTATTTCTCTGTGTCGATCTCTCTCGCTCACTCTCTTCTCTCTCACTCCTTATGTGCAACAGTGTCAGCTCCCTGTAGGCTGCATCCTTTCCTATTTCCTACTCGGAGTTCATTTTGTCTCCCACGTGTGTTTTTACTTCCTCAATTTTCTCCCTTTTCTCTCCAGCTCAAGTCGGTGGATTAGCGATTATTGAGCATGCTAATCACTCTGTGCTCTGTGCATCAGTCCAGCGTGTGTTTGAGTTTCCAGCGTCCAGACCACGCTCCCTCATCCGGGGCGTAATTAATAGCCAAATGCAGAGCTGGTCCGCAGCCTAATGCATCACACTGGGCTTATTTATCAGCTTCTCTGTGCTTCAGTGCAAATAAACAATTTGCATCTTAATGTGTTTCTCACCCAATTATCACTGGACTTCGCTTTTTTCTGGATAGCTGCACATAAAAGTGAAAATACTTTAACACTTTAATCTTTAAAGATGTGAGGCTGCATGTTATACTGCCATTACTGAGAGCTTCAGAGTAAAACAAGTCTCTGCAAAAGCTAAATCAATCTTGCATCAGCTACATTTTCATCTTATTTAAAGGATAGTTTCTCCAAGATTATAATGTCGGATCATTTGATACAAGAGACACAAATTAACTCTGTCCTCCTGTAATATCGTTGTGTGTGAAGATTTGTTTTTAAAAAAAGGTATTAGGAGAGAGGGATCAAAGAAAATCGATCCTGTTTCCCCAACCAAAAAGGAAAGGACAAGAGAGAGATGCAGGAAAGGACAGGAGAGAGATGCAGGTGAACGTGTGATGAAGAGCTTTTAATGGAGGCCAGAGACAAGGTGATGCGTTGTCACTGCTTGTTGCCATCACCACGGAAACGGTAGACTGAAAGAGACAGCTGGAGATTTCAGAATAATGGAGCTGAAAGTACAAACAGCAAAAGGTCAAGCTACCCTTCATAAGAAAAACCATGCAAAGACTTTTGTTGAAGTGGTCAGACCTGTGCAGCATTTTCATCTAAAGTGGTTTATAATTTAGGGAGAGATTATCCTTTGAAATATGATAATATTGTATTTGATAACTTTAAAAGTGTTTAAAGCAGCATGAAGATAAAATCAGATATCATAGAAAACACATAGACAAGGAACTTTTTCAGTGTTTTTTTTTTACTTTCCTTTGTCAGGATTTTCTTCATTGTGGTGAAAGAAGAGACTTTTTTTCTGAAGATCAACACGTAAGATCAACACATAATGCAATCACCACAACAGGTCAGTATAATACAAAACACACAAAAAATCATCTTGATGGCCTTTTTTCTTTTCATATGGAAAGCCTCTATTCTGGGATATTTCTGTGAATTTCCTTCTCTCCTCAGTGGAGGCAGCCGGTGTTTCCTTAATCAGGATTACAGCCAGATGGGCCAGACATAATGAGCTTCTCTACCTGACTGAGTCAGTGAGCGAGCCTCTGATTAACCCTAACCAACACATAATTGCGATTTCACACAGACTCTCCATGCGGATTCGTGGGCATTAGCGGAAACAAGATTTACTGTGGCTGCTCACACTGCTCTACTTCCTCAGGCTTCCCGGCAGTGATATGAGGTGGACGCTAATAGCTGATTGGGGATGCTAATTGAAGCTGGGGAGAATGCTGATTGCTTGGGTCTCATTTGATTACGGGGCCCCTTGGAGTCTGTGCTAGAATCCTGTTATTGTTTTTTTTTTTTTTTTAAGATTATTATTGTTTTTAATCTCAGAGATATGATGAGAAGTGCATGAGGATATCACAAGTGTACTGAAATGACCCTTTCTTCCCTGGCAGTGACTATGCTTAGTCCTGCTCTGCCATCTTTACAGACGGCCATGACTAATGTTCTAGTCACTCCACAGCAGGATAGCTGGGCAGGTACTATGAGCCCATTTCAGGTTCATCTCTGGAATCAAATGTTTCTCCACATTTTCTGCTTTTTCTTAGCCTGGCTAACGCCAAACCCCATCTCACTGAGATGGGGTCTGGGAACTACACATTCATTTTCTCATATTTGAAACATGGTTTACAAATGTCCAGAGCAGTTTATTGGGTGCTACGAATGTCAGATGCGTCTGTACATAGCTCATAACCGCTTCGGGATGTCGTCATCGTCTTGCTGTCCCCCCTCCGTTCTGTGATTGATTCCTTCGTTGAGGTGAAAACAAAGTCCATGGAATCCAGGCTGCCTAGCAGCGTGAATAAAATCGCGTGCGTAAGGCAGCATGGGAAAACCCAGGCTAGCTTTTTCTATAAATCAACTGTCATTACATATAATTGATTCATTTTAGCTGAGGGGAGGAGTGGCATTGATATATTTGTGTACTGCATATTTTGAAACAGCTGCCTTATGGAAAAAGAAAGACTGAAATGTCTCTGTGTATGACCTCTGCAAAGTATTATCATATTCTGTAGACCCACTTACTTTAAGCTAACTGACGTGATTTCTCTTTCCCTGGTCATTATTTGCCCATTTACTCTAAACCTGTGTGTTTAGCCTATTAGGTCAGCTGGGATTGACATATGGAGGACAGCTGCTGCCCAATCACAATGTCCTTACAGGGATAATGACACATGGTGGTTCCTCGTTGTGCCTGCGGAACCCGTGTTCCACATGTCTAGAATGCTGATGTTGTCCTGTGGAGTCCCGGCGGGTCCTGTTCTAATGAATGGGGGCACATGATGGAGAGGCTGAGATGGGGAACCGTGTTTGCAAATGAAACCACTGAGATGTGACCACAGCAGCCACCACCCACCACACACACACACTACACACACACTACACACACACACACACACACACTCACTACACACACACTCACTACACACACACACACTACACACACACAGACACACAAATACACACACTACACACACACTACACACACATACACACACACACACACACACTACATACACACACGTCTTTTCTCTCCTCTCTCTTTTCCATCAGAGGAGTCCCACTGTGGCCCTGTGTTAGCTCAGAGGCTAAGCCTCCTGATCACAGCAAGTTGACAGCCAGCCCTAACCAATCTGCGAGATCACAGTGACAAAGCACCCACCTAGCAACAGTGACCACCATCTGCATTTGCAAAAGGGTAATAGCCTTTACTTTGTCATTTTACACTTCGCCTGGCAAATCTCTCATCTAAAAAACTAATTCCAGCACAGCAGGGAGAGCTCGGTCGGTCCCTGAAGGAATTGAAATTCCGCGTGTTAACATTTCTCATTGCATTTGCCTTGTTCAGACTCCATCTGAGGTATTTAACAGGACTGTTTGATTACTCTCCAGGCTGTGCAGCATCCAGACAGAGCCACGAGCAGCTGGTTTGTCATACATACTAAAGTGGCAGGTGTTTATGAATTGAAATTATGACACCTCTGGCATGAATTAATTCATTTAAACCCTCAACACACAATAGATAATGTTCACACTATGCAGTCAGTGCATACAGAGTAGGTATGCTCTTGCATTGAGTATGAAAATCAGACCAAAGTAATCTAAAACACACATTTATTTAATGCGATGAATCCTGCAGACTTGACCCAAACCAGCTACAGCATTTTTAAACTTAAACTCACAGCACGTAATTCACCATCTAGCATGACCAATTATGGCACTGCTCTTTTCAACTGAAAGTCAATCAGACTGAATGAAATTTAAAAACCCATCATTGCCTCATGACTTTAGATTAGAGACCAATTACAAACTGTGAAGTATTTTGAGACAGATCATAGGACACAGATTTCTCTTTAGTTCCAAATGGCAACATCCATCGAAACCCTATATATTATTCATTATAATATGATGAAAAAGTGATTTGGGCCAATACCAAGTAAACATATTGCACAGTGTTTATTAATTCAAATAAAATGTAATTTCCCAATGATAGTTATGCTCAACGAGAATCTCCATAAAAATGAAAGCTTCTACTGAAGACGGAGACTTTGGACAACAGCTATAGCCAACATATTTTTGTGATGGTATGAATATAGGACAACACATATCTGGAGTTACCTGCACATGCAACTATGATGCAGTGTAACATTATGTTTTACTGTGTGCTGATACACTTACTGTACATCCATGCAAACACAAAGTAATAGATTTTAGTTTAATATACCTACCATTTACATAAATTTATGACAGTGTTAAAAAATTATTTGTTCAGTGGAGGTGCAAAAACTTGTTGGGTATGGCTGACTGTGGTGGCTGCACTGTGAAGGCCCGTGCCTTGTTTTAAATTCACCAGCAGCAGCAGAGCACAGGGAGCACAGGGTTTAGTGGAAAGATGAAACAGAAAACAGCCAGCTACTGTATCCAAACAACGGAAGTTAGGTAACAACTCTGATGTTTTGTTAATAATAATAATAATAATAATATAATAAAACTTTTTGGTTTCCTCTGATGATAATTTCATTGAGGGTGTTGTTTGTTGCTGATGCTGTTTTAGAGGTGACCACAGTATAAGAGGACACTTAATTCTTAATTCAAAGAACTCGTAATACAATTAATGTAACACACACACACTCACACAGGCCAAGCCCACCAGAGCATGATTTCCCTGAGGGCCAGAGCCCTAATGGTGTTTCTCTTCTTGTCTCTGAGAGGCATGTGGGTACACAGACTGCAGTGCAGTGAGTGGGACAGGGCAGAGTGAGCTCCCTCTCTGTTTGCTCTGATTAATTAGTGATGGGGGGCTGTGCTGGTCCTTTAGATGAAGGGAGAGAGAGAGGAAAGGAGAGGGAGAGGAGGGGGGGGGCGTTACTCGACGAGCGACTTGAGGTGAATGACTAATGAACCAGTCCAGATTTCACAAGGATCACTGGGTTGATGGCAGAAAGTTTTTTCCCCCTACAGAGAGAAATGGAGAGAGAGGGAGAAGGGGAGGGAAAAGAAAATGCAGGAGAGATAGAGAGCCTTTTGAGAGAGAAGGGAGGAGGAGAGTGAAATGGGAGAGAGGTGGGAGGAGCCTGCAGAAGAAAGGGAGGGAGAGACAGAGTGCAGGAGAGAGAGAGAGGGGGGGGGAGAGAGTGCAGGAGAGAGAAAGGGGGGGAGGGCAGGGGAGAGGGGAGGGAGGAGGGAGCAGGAGAGGGAGGGGAGAGGAGAGACAGGAGACAGGAGAGAGAGGTGGGGGTGGGGAAGGAGCAGAGAGAGAGAAGGTGGGGAGGGAGAGTGCAGGAGAGAGAGAGGGAGCACGCACAAGAGAGAGAGAAGAGGAGGGAGAGACAGAGTGCAGGAGAGAGAGAGAAGGGGGGGGGAGAGTGCAGGAGAGAGAGAGAAGGTGGGGAGGGAGAGTGCAGGAGAGAGAGAGGAGGGAGAGACAGAGTGCAGGAGAGAGAGAGAAGGTGGGGAGAGTGCAGGAGAGAGAGAGAAGGTGGGGAGGGAGAGTGCAGGAGAGAGGGAGCACGCACAAGAGAGAGGGAGGGAGAGACAGAGTGCAGGAGAGAGAGAGGAGAGAGTGCAGGAGAGAGAGAGAAGGTGGGGAGGGAGAGTGCAGGAGAGAGAGAGGGAGCACGCACAAGAGAGAGAGAAGAGGAGGGAGAGAGAGAGTGTAGGGAGAGAGAGAAGGGGGGGAGCATTCGGGTGAACAAGTGACTGCAAATGAGTGTGGGGTAGAAGTGACTCCTCTCTCATGGAGAACATCTCAGTGGCAACTCAAATACATTATTTATCTCCCTCTAATGGATATAAAAACAAAATGAGGACAATTAATCACATCGTGTCACCCCTGTCTCGGCAACGCTATCATTAGCGAGGTCCATAAATGTGAGTAATTAATTATGGATGGCAGTCGCCGGATGATTTCGCCCCATTTACACACTTTAAACTCAGATGAAGAACATAACAAATGGAATTTTTTCAGACCTCTGCAAGCAAGGTTTTGGATCATTCTATGAAACGTGTGCTTTTTCCACTATACAATTTTCAAAAATGTCATCAAAAGTAAACTTACATTTATCCACAGTATTTAAGACATAATTACCCTCCAAAGAGTCATATTTGCCCACCTCAGGCATACTTTTTTTTCACATTGAAACATAATGTGACAGGGTGGTACATTTCATGATAAAATGTTATCCAAATGGTCAAGTTATTGATTTAGCAATGATAGTGTTGAAACTATAATGAAAAGTTTGACAGTAATGAAAAAACAACATAAACAATGTATAGAATGTCAGAATTTTTGGTTTTTGTGCAGACAAAATTGTCTTTGTGATTTAATTTTAAGTATGCTATTTACAGACAAAACAAGTTAATGCGACTGGGTGGTAAGTCAAACCAAGGAACACAAACAAAATATTTAAAAAAAAATACCAAAAAACATGTTTTTATTATGAATAAATATGCCTAATGGACATATTCGGAGAAAAAAAAGTTTGATGAGAATATAACCGTGATGATATTTTAGATGTAAATGTCATGTCGATCAACCTGGACACATGGAAATGGCCATACACTTGTGATGTTAATGGTTAAAAATAGTGTGATAATCTTTAAGAACAGAATTTTATTGCACTGTACATCATGTTAACAAGAATCCTTGAATTATTAGCTTTAGGCTTTATAAACACACTTTGGCTCTAGTTTGTGCCTTATGCATCTCATCAAATGTTGTGGACACAGATGGCACGCGTTTCATAGAATGACCCTTTTGCCACTCACTCTGTCACACACAGAAAAAAAGCGGCATGGTTTTTGTAGTGGTCTGACAGCGAGGAGGGAAACAAACGATTCTCTCCTCTTTTTCACTGTGCTCTCGGTGACAAATGATGACTCAGAAAAACACCTCTCACCCTCACGGAGAGCCGCGAGAAGGAAAAATGCATCACAGTGTGGCTGCTCCTTCCTTGGCCTCGTGCAGTTCAGTGCGTGGGCACATGAAAGCAGGTTGTCCGTATTTGATTAAAGAAAGAGGGGGGAGGAAACAACAGTTATGTGCCACCGTGCAAGCGCAGCTCAGGAGATGGATGACGCCTTGCGGACCCCCAGAACATATTGTATGTATATGTGCAGACTCCCTGCTGTGGGCTGTGTGGAGCAATAAGATGCTCTGGATTAAGGCTGCGGTCTTAGTCTCTGAATGGGAAGAAGGGGAAGTCACCTGCGAAGGGCACTTATTTTATTTTCTCTGTCTCTGAATTGGGGCTGGTGTGGCAGCACACAAGCGGAGTTTGGGAGACAGCTGGTGCTTCATGCCCTCGTTCAGATGTAGTGTGTCTCACTGTGGCAAATCACAAGGAGCAGCAATATGCACAGGAGAAGGGCTGCTTTACGTGCATTCGTAATAAAAGACAGGAACAGACAGGAAATGTACATTGTCTTTATGGAAGGACATCATTTAAGTGCGGTTTAGGAGGTGGGTGGTTCTCTGTGTTCCAATGCATACATTATATATGAGGTGTCTCGGAGATGTTTAGTGTTTCTAATGAAAATGTACATATTGTGCATTGCTTTTATTTTACCAGATACAGTAAAGGGGGCACTGCAGTAGTATGGCACCATGAAAATCTGCAGTTTAGGAGATGGATGGTGCCACGTGGCCCGGTCCGTATGGACGTGGGGTCTCCCTGTGGCGTCCTCTGATCTCAGAGCAGGAAGTCGTGAGGAAGACGGCTTCCTGTCCCATCAGCCTCCTGTGCCGGTGATTCACGTGAGCTCATTCTCAACGCTGAGGATCCAGATCAGCCCCGAGCGTCTCCCTCCCTCCATCCCAGGAGGCCAAACACAGGAGCTGTAATGAGAGGGAGGATGGAGGCGCATGTTTACACAGGCCAGCACAGCTCCTCAGAGTGGGAGAGGGGCCTCTGATATGCAGAGATGTTGCCACGGGGAAGAAGCAGCCAAGGACGTGTGTTTGCTGCGTCTCCCACAAACTAAAATCTTTATTTCGCTTAAAGGGAACTCTCTGTGTCTAATTGCAGTGAATATTTAGTTGGATGCCAAAAGCAAGTCCCAGCCTCCTTGATGTGCTGATAGCGAGAAAACCTTTAGAAGAAAGAGAGATTTTTTAGAGGGAGGCATACACATTATGTGGCCTTGCCATTGCTAATCTGAATGGTAGTGCAGACAACTCTTTTCCTTTAGAGGTAAACATGGCCTAAAAGCTATTAAACCATAATTTATGGCCATAATGTTTCTTACTGGTACAATAAGGATGAATAGATTTATAGATAAAGTCCAAATCCAAACAGGAAAAATAATCTGAGGAGGATTGTAAAATATCTAGTGTCCTTGGTCTGGCTGCAGTTCACATACACATAACCAGCAAAACATCAAACATAAGAGTTTGATGTTGAGTCTGTGAGGTAACACTGATGCGTGGGATAAACTAAAACTGGGAAAACTACATGTTCCAAATGGCATTGCTCATAAATGTGAGCCAACCCACCATAAAGAGGGTAACTAGTTAATTAACCATCAGCGATGCATACTGTGTGAGCTCCACTTGGACTCTATCCCATACCACGTGATCTGATCCATCCCAACAGTAACATAAAATCACTTTTATCTTGAGGCTCGCTAAAGTAAGTTTCAGCATGGAGGTAAATCTCCTGACTAATGTAATCTGTATCTCTGGCTGATACAAACACCCTGTTGCTCCTGGCAACAAACCTGCCCCTGGAGATAAACGTGGGATGTGTTCTCATGATGTGGGCCATCTCAGATTAATATTTCATTTGCCAGCGCAGGCTTCAAAGCGGGAAAACTTATTACGGGCTGGGTCCCATGAGAGCTATGGTCAAAGCGATACCCAACAGCCCTCCCCCACGTGTGAGCGCTCACCCTGGCCTCCACAAGCTCCTCTCCAGAGGTAAATATGGGCCAAACACCTTGTGGATCACAAACACCATTTTATACAGTGTGCATCACTCTCAAGGAGAATGTGTTGTCTCCTCTCTTGAAATGGGTAACCTGTCACATGTTTGCCTATCTTCTCTACATGAGTAGGTACGAGATGTTTACATTGTGGTTATATCAGTCTTATGTATCAGAAACAACAGACTGTACATCGATCCAAATGCCTCAACAGAAAAGGTGTTGTTGATTTACAGCATATGGATTCCAATGTTTTGTTTTGTTTTCTGTGTAACCTGTAACGCAGGCCTCTCAGCGCTGGCCTGGTCAGTGTTGTGCTGTTGCTGTGTTTGTATCAGGGGAGAGGAGGTGGAGGGGAGTGGTGATGATTTGTGATGATGCTGGAGGCCTCTGGACTCTGCTGCTAATGCTGCAGCTGGACCTGACTGCTGATGACCGTTCCAGGCCTCCAGACTGGCGACTCCTTCCCTGCTCTCAGAAAGAGTAAGACGAGGCACAGATGTTGATTTTCATTACACTTTGCACCATTACATGATTGTTATAGTGGTGGGAAAAGGGATAAAGAGAAAAGAAGATAACAGAGAGAGATTTAAATATGAACTGAGACAGAAAGGGTGCTGAATGGAGAATAAGACTCATGGAAAAGAAAGGACAGCAAAAAAGGAGAGATGCTCTAAGACAGGAGAGATGCTCTAAGACTACAGAAGAGATGCTCTACGGGAGAGATGCTAAGTCTACAGGAGAGATGCTCCAAGTCTACAGGAGAGATGCTCTAAGACCACAGGAGAGATGCTCTAAGACTACAGGAGAGATGCTCTAAGACCACAGGAGAGATGCTCTACGGGAGAGATGCTCTAAGTCTACAGGAGAGATGCTCTAAGACCACAGGAGAGGCGGAAGACACAGCTGTGCTATATCATACCGTTCGGGTCCGGTGCCTACGGGGACCCAGGTTCAAATCCGCCCTGAGGTCATTTCCTGAGCCTACTTCCTCTCTCCTACTCACTTCCTGTCTGATCTTCACTGTCCTGTCAATAAAGGCTGAGATTCATAGCCTAGAAATCTAGACGCACCCTAGCGGCAGCAAATTACATTTGCTTCCAGGGCTAGTCTAGCAACTCTCCGTTGGCTTGTGAGCTCAAAAAATTAAACTTCTATCAGGCCAATAAAATCGTGTATAGAGTCGTTAGGCGGGCTTAATATAATGATTGATGGCAGAGTTGCAACGGTTTGGCTTGAATTTCCTGCTACTTGAAAACAAAGAAGATGGATGTTGCTGTTGGCCAACAGTGTGACACGAGTTAAGCTTTTTTTTGTGTTGGCAAAAGTTTGAACTAGCCAACTAGCTCCGCTGGTGGGAAAACGCATGGGACTCATAGCGCTGTCCTATTGCGTGCAGAGGGAATTTGAAAGACAACCGATTATCCCGCCCCTCGGACTGAGCACCGCGAACGGTCAGTGCCCAGACCCTACATTTTAAGGCTATGAGATTCAGGATTTACAGGAAATTGACCAATCAGAACAGAGTTAATCATTTGTCGAGTCAATGCATATAGAAGCGGAGGTATTGTATATAGGGAGGAGGCAATGTACCATTTGACTACAGTTTATCTGTGACCTGACATAGTCAAAACTGCACGAAATTGGAAGTGTAGGATCATTATGACACCCTCTGTATGCACGCCAAGTTTTGTGGAATTCCGTTCATGGGGGGCCACACAATAAATTAATTTATGTTACTATACACCAACTGGCCTGTAGGTGGCGGGAGACAGTTTTCTGTGAATATCTCGAGAACCGTAGGGCCTAGGAGGTCCACCTTTTTTGTATGTTGGTCTTAAGGGGGCATGTCAACCCATTCCATTACCACTTATTTCATGTATAAGCGCCACCTAGTTAAAAATTAAAAAAGCAAAACATTAGGTGTTTTCATCACAATATCTCTGGCTGACAAGGTCAAAACTGCACGAAATTAAAAGTGTAGGATCATTATGACACCCTCGAATGCATGCCAAGTTTTGTGTAATGTTAGGTCAATGGGGGCCCTACAATAAAATAACTTATGTGTACATTTAGTGACGTACACCAACAAGGATTCCCGGACACTGAAAGACCGGGGTACACAAAACTTGGTGGGCATGTACCCCACATGGATAGCATGGAACCGTCATTTTTCGTTTTTGATCTGCAGCCCCCGGCTGGACTGGACCCCGAAAGGAGGGTAGGGCAGACACAGTTCTCTGTGGGCAGACACAGTTCTCTTTTATGGTATGTTGGTCTCAAGGGCCCACATCAACCTGGCTCATAATCACTCATTTGTGATTTGCACACCCCGGTAAAAAAAATGAAAATGCAATATTATTCTGCTTTAATCGCCCTATCTTCAGTTAAGATGTTCAGAACTGCACCAAATTTTATGTGTATGATTGACCTGGCATTCTCTGGGGGTATGCCAAGTTTCGTAGAATTTCATCCATGGGGGGGGTCTAAAAAAAATTAGGTTATGTGTACATTTAGTGACTGTACACTCATTGGCCTGTAAATGGCGGTGCACACATATAAACATGCACACACACAGGCACCCACATACTATCGGTATTAGAACGGCCGATACATAATTACAAATTCAGTAGGATCAAAAGAAAGCCAAAATAAATATTCATCATCATCATGGCTGCATTTTCAGTATTGGCGATAAGTAGTCGTTTGTCCACTAGATGGCGCATCGTTGCAGTGAGACGTACTTTTGTTGGAAGTTAAAAGTGGGTTGGGGAAAAACAATGGACACTTCCTACAAGGACTGTAATTTACCGCAGCGAACATCTAATAAGGACAGGACGATGTTCACATGAAGTGTAATTCCCATTTCTTCTTGAAGCCGAAATAAATCTGAGGATGTTTATCGGACATGCTTGGTTTTACTGCGGAATGCGTTAATCTTGTAATATCAATAAGGACCTAGGTAATGTTACCGTTAGCGTTGGTTGAGTGATGGAGGCCCATTTGATTGATTGCATTTGTAGAAAACTATAAATGCGGTTATACCAAGCAAATGTATAGCAGCACTGTTTGTATCTTTCGACTGTCATTTATTGCACGTGCTACAAAATCATTCTGTGCAATGGAAGATTTACCAACGTTACACCGGTCTGATACAGTTTTGCCTATACATGCGAGACTGAGGCGCCTGTTTATTTTGTTTTAAGTGCGTGCAGGGTGTGAGAGGGGAATCGATGTGCTTTGATTCCAGCTTGGTAGTTGTAGTCTGTGAAATTAAAAAGCACGTGTGTGTGAAGTATCCAAACAATGACACCTTCATTTCATTACGACTGCTTTTAACACACCTTAAGCTACTGTGTAGTGGGTCCCATTTAGAAGTGGCTACTTCATTCGTGCTTTCCTTGACTCATGGAGCTGCGTGAATGTTATTACAACTTTTCGCCACGATATGGCAGTTTAAGTCCGCTTGATACTGTAAGTCGTAAGCCATTGGTTTCCAAAGGAGATTTTATTTGTGTCGCCAGCATAGCCTATTGACAATTTATGTTGTAAATAGGCCTACCTTATAATCCTACCTGTAGCTTAGGGAAGCTAACAGCTTTCTATTAGGATCTAGTTTGTTAGTTACAGTTTTGTCATAACTCCCTAATGCATTTTTGCATTTAGAATAGCCAGAGCGTGTATATCTCAATCTGAAAATTAAACAATATCGGGTGCCTATGGACTAGGCTGGGTGAACCCAGCCTGATCTGCCCGCTATTTATTTTTTGATTTCTTAAAAGATTGAGCTTGGTCTGATGAAAGCCAGACTAGCCATGGACCTCAGTTACACAATGCAAGGGAACATGAATCAGCCTATATTTTACGAACAATAACGGACAAAAGCTCTTCAACTTTGGCCCGTTAAAATGTGTATGAACAGTCTAGCGACGCATTTCATCAAGGCCCATTTGGACATGTCAGTTATTTGCACCACTGGTTAGATGTAAAGCAGCATTTCGTTTCAGACTACTGTTACTTAATTTGTGCATTAACAATAACTTTTCAGACTACTGTTACTTAATTTGTGCATTGACAAAAAAGTATTACATGAACTAAAGATGAATAAAATCTTATGTAGAAGAAGAAACATTCACAAAAAATCCATCCATCCAAAAATGACCTTTGTTTTTGATAGCTGTTGAAAACGGCATGGAACTGACAGAGATGTTTTTGTTTATAAAAACATAAATAAATAACATTATGCTGATACCTTTTGCTTTTCCCAAATACAATGTAGCCTACAGGTGTAAGTGACCTTTCATCAATCCAGTTGCAATGGATGAACTGTGATGAATTGCCCTACTTGTGATTGTTTAGAGATTTTAAAGGTTTTATAACAATGCTACATCTTCTTTGGCTATTCTACAATCTATTCACCTTTTCAGCACCAGTAGGCTACTTTCTGTGCAGCCGCACACACACACTCAGGCATGCCAAACAAGCATACACAAAAGTTTCAAGAGTGGGGGATGGAGTAAAATATGGAGACAAATTGAAGTGTGATTTATTTTCGCGGAATGGATGTACAGGACTGAGCGGCGGTCATATTTTGTACCGCTATGCGGTACATCTAGTTTTTCCTAGTGTGCTCTGGCATCTGTTAGGATCTGTGAATACCATGTACCTGGTTGAATGCTCATTTGTTTTCATTGTGCGTCTTTGACAAGCTGTTTGTCAGGTCGGCTATTGGAGACTTCACCTGGAATCAAGCACTGCTCTACTCCTTAACGGCTCGCCAACTTCCAGTCTGACCTCATGTCAGGCTAGAGCCGTAAAGTGAAGAGTAGCGAGGGAAAGATCAAAATGTTCACCGTGTTTTATTTTAACCCTGCGAGTGTTTTCTTCCATTTTCTTGCCTTACCCTTCAGCTTCCCACTCCCATCATTTGTAATGAAATGCCCAAAATCCGTTCAGTAGGTGAAGTATTAGGGCTCAGAATCAACCCGGAGTTATAAGATACAAAATGAAAGTCTGCTCCACAATAAAGCCTCTGCTCATGCTGAGAATGTGAATTATGGAATTATGGAATTATGGCTCATGGTTCTATGAAACAGTCTGTTGTATGTTATGCAAAAAAACGATGGAGGAGATGTCAGCATTCTATTAAAGGTCAGCGAAGTTCTTGAAGCGTGTGGTGGGTGTTAACCCGAGTAAAGAGGGTGTATGAACTTTGGTTCTCACAACTTATGTATATCATTTTAAAAGTGATAGCGGTTCTTCTTAAATTCCCTTCAATACTTTTTTGGTGTCTATGTGCACTCAGAATTTTAAGAGGCAACCATTATTAATGAATTGATGGTCACATCATCCATATTTTTTAGTGGAGCAGCCGTGGCCTACAGTATATTCAGTGTAAAACAGACAGCAGTCTTCAATGGTTGTAAAATTTTTTGGATATCATATAATGTGTTATAAAGAAAATGAAAGAAAAGAGCTGTGAGGCTTGAAAGACTTCATGTACAATGAATGCATTTCCCACAATGCTTAAGTTCATATTTGATTGCAATTCACAATTCAAGCACACATACAGTACTGTAGACACACACATATACACACACACACACACACACACAAACCTACATACAAACGCACACATACACACACACACACACACACACACACACACACGCTTCCTGCTGTAAGAACTTTGTCATCCCTGGTGTGGATGAGGTGAAGACTGTCTCCTGCTGAGAGCTCTGAGGCATCTCCCATCTCCACAGTAAACAACAGCCAGACACAAGCAATCACTTCTCCCCAAACACTCCCAACCAATTTATGTCATCACAAAAGGGTACAGAAATGTTTCCAAATCAAGCATTTTTCCTTGATTTTGTACATTGGCTCAGGGATGAGTCTTTAACATCTGGAGCTGTAAATCTAAGTTTAGACATGAATTCATTATTTGCCAGACAGAGGATTCATTTCAAAGTCTGTCAACAAGCAAAGTTCTCATGCATGAACTCGCTATTGCTTTGTACTGTATGTGGCGGTATTAGTGTGAAATAGCTTTAGTTAAATTTAAGACTTTAGGCCCCAGCTGTGGTGCAACTGGCTGGGGCACCTGCACCGTACACCGGCGACCCGGGTTTGATTCCCGCACCGTGGTCCTTGATCCCACCCCAACTCTCTCTCCCATTTGCTTCCTGTCACTCTCCACTATCCTATCATTAAAGGTATAAAAAGCCCCCCCCCCCCAACAAAAAAAAAAATCATTCAAATTAGGGCTCATCATACATTCTTTTCCCTCTTTTACTAGTTTCTTCTCCCCATTTTAGTCATTTAATACATTATGTTGTAATGGTGTCTTGCAGAGAACAGCACCACTCATCTAATGCTTCACCAAATGCTCCACTGCCCTATGGCTGTCAACAGCTGCCTCACACAAGTGTAGGAATGGTGTAAGTGTGTGTGTGTGTGTGTTTGTGTGTGTCTGTGTGTGTGTGTGTGTGTGTGTGTGTGTGCGTGCGTGCACGCGCTTAATGCTCAAACCAAGTGCTACGCATCAGATTTCATAAAGGCTTGATGCCATCTCTTGGGAACTTATTGTCTTGGCAGAAATCAACTGTCTCTCCAGAGCACATAAACAAGAAACAAAACAAAAATATAACCGCAAGCGGTGATTTAACGGGGTCCGAGCAAAACGAACATGAGGTAGCATAGCTTTTTAGTTTACATATGTTTCGATTGTTTGGGCCCAATTGTTCAAAAAAACGTGATTGGATTTCGGTTATCGGATTTCAGTTACCGGATTTCGGCTATCGGATTTCAAATCTTGAAAATTGTTGTTCAAAGTTGTTCAAAGAGAAACAAGGATCCTGAAATTGGATTAGATCACATAATCTATTCTTGGTTTTGATCAGGATAAAACCTTTGTGTTGTTCAAAACTTTTGAGTTGGATTGGAATAAATTTGATCCATAAAATTAAGATTACCCTGTGCGTAACCTTCACAACCCAACAGTATTATAACAGTATTCTATTCTAGTATGCTATACTCCACAACCAAACTGAAGGAACTGTAGGGGTGATGTGGGTTGAGATAGAGTGAGTGTGTGGTGAGCAGGCAGAGCCTCGGTCAGATGGCTCAATGGTATGGAGTGATAACACAAGTGAACTTTATTTGAGTTTCAATTCATCTGTTCTTTTGTTCTTTACTTGTATGTGTGCTGCATCAAAGAGGAAACAAACAGAAAATGGAGTAATCAGTGAAATGGGGTAAATCAGTACAGATCCCAACTCACAACAATAAACTGAAATCATATGGCTATATAAGGTACAACTAAACAATACTTGACATCCCAAGTCAACCAACATCATCTAATCATCTCTCACATGCATCTCTCACATGGGACTCCAACACACCAAACCAACAAACAAAGACCTTAACTTTACACATGATGGCAGAGCTACTTTACAAACTGATAAACATCACAAAAGTCATAGTGAGGGTCATTAAAGTGATGACTTACGTTAACTCAAAGACGCACACAAAGCAGGACACACTGGAGTGCTGGGTTGAGATGAACAAAAGAGTGAACTGAGGTCGAGCAAACAATTTATCCTGGTCTGAGCCCCTGCTCCGGAGCTACAGGGTTTTCCAGCAGGTAAACTGGGCGTGGTTAGGTGGCAGAGCCAAACAATCCTGCAATTTCTCCACAGCACTTTCACCTCAAGGACTTTGTGCAGATTTAAGTGTACATTCGAAAATGAGAAACAATATTATAATAACTAGATGTACCGCAGAGCGGTACAAAATATGACCGCCGCCTAGTCCAGCACATGTTTTCCAGAAAAATAAGTCACGCTGAAAGGCATATATGATTCTAACTGTCTCACTGAATTGCATTATGCACACTCAATTCTCACTGGTATCTGCTAGACAACAAGTACCAAAACATGATTAGTTCATAGATTTCACATGTAATATACATTTTATACAACCCCACCCCCATCTTGCCTGTTCATAATTCTGAGAAATTCTTGAATTGTGTGCATGTGTGCGTGTACATGTTTATGTTTATGTGTGTGTGGGTGGGTGTGTGTGCGTGCATGTGCTTGTGTGTTTGCCTGTTTATGTGCCTGTGTGTGTGCATGTGCATGCATGCGTATATATGTCTACTGTGTGAGTATGTGTCATACGTAGGATTACTGTGAATGTATGTGTGTGCGTGTGTATCTGTTTATGCACATGTGTGCATATGGAATGGGTTTACATGACCCCTGGAGGCAAACATACGCAAAAAATTAGTCATCCTAGGCCCCCACGGTTCTCAAGATATTCACAGAAAAACTGTGTCTGCCCTACCCTCCTTTTCGGGGTCCAGTCCAGCTGGGGGATACAGATCAAAACAAAAAGCGATGGTTCCATGCTATCCATGTGGGGTTACATGCCCACCAAGTTTCGTGTACCCCGGTCTTTCAGTGTCCCAGGAATCCTTGTTGGTGTACGGTCACTAAATGTACACATAAATTATTTTATTGTAAGGCCCCCCATGAACGAAAGTCCATGAAACTTGGCATGCATTCGGAGGGTGTCATAATGATCCTACACTTTCAATTTCGTGCAGTTTTGACCATGTCAGCCAGAGATATTGTGATGAAAACACCTAATGTTTTGCTTTTTAATTTTTAACTAGGTGGCGCTATAGATGAAATAAGTGGTAATGGGATAAGTTGACATGCCCCCTTAAGACCAACATACAAAAAAAAGGTGGCCCCCCATGAACGGAATTCCACGAAACTTGGCGTGCATTCAGAGGGTGTCACAATGATCCTACACTTACAATTTCGTGCAGTTTTGACTATGTTAGGTCACAGATACCTGCGATTACAACACCTCATTTTTACTTTTTTGTGTTTAACTAGGTGGCGCTATACATGAAATGAGTGGTTATGGAATGGGTTGACATGGCCCTTTGAGATCAACATACAAAAAAAAAAAAAGGTCCTCCTAAACCCTACGGTTCTCGAGATATTCACAGAAAACTGTGTCTGCCCTACCCTCCTTTCAGGGGGTCCAGTCCAGCGGGGGGGCTACAGATCAAAACGAAAACAGGAGGTTCCATGCTATCCATGTGGGGTTACATGCCCACCAAGTTTAGTGTACCCCGGTCTTACAGTGTCCCGGGAATCCTTGACGGAAATTTGGACATGC